>NW_016819136.1:1246264-1291082 GCF_001698545.2 Rhinopithecus bieti | reverse complement strand
TATATCGAATTTTAAAAGTTTTTTTTCAGTATTTTAAATTGTTAGCATTATGATTATTATTATTATTAATTTTTTTAAGGCAGACTCTCACTCTGTTGCTCAGCCTGGAGTGCAGTGGTGCAATCATGGCTCACTGCAACCTCCACCTTCCAGGCTCAAGAGATTCTTGTGCCTCAGCCTCCTGAATAGCTGGGACTACAGGCGCATGCCAACACCCTCAGCTAATTTTTTTTTTTTTTTTTTTGAGATGAAGTCTTGCTCTGTCCCCTAGACTGGAGTGCAGTGGCGCCATCTCATCTCACTGCCACTTCTGCCTCCCGGGTTCAAGCGATTCTTCTGCCTTAGCCTCCCGAGTAGCTGGGATTACAGATGCAAGCCACCACACTTGGCTAATTATTATTATTATTATTTTTTGTATTTTTAGTAGAGACAGGGTTTTGCCATTTTGACCAGGCTGGGCTCGAACTACTGACCTCAGGTGATCCACTCGCCTCGACCTCCCAAAGTGCTGGGATTACAGGCATGGGCCACTGCGCCAGGCCATAATTTTTTGTATTTTTAGTTGAGACGGGGTTTCGCCACATTGGCCAGGCTGGTCTTGAACTCCTGCCCTCAAGCGATCCACCCGCCTTGGCCTCCCAAAGTGCTGGGATTACAGATGTGAGCCACCGCACCCAGCCAAATGTTGGCTGTTTTAATGACCAGTTATGCCAACCTTAATGTTCTATAAATAGAAATTGGAAGGTAGGAATTGAGGACATAAGTTTCCAATAGTAAGATCCCACTAAGAGGGCAGACTGAAAGCTTCAGTCCCATACTTGTCCTCCAGCAGAGTGAGGTTGTTGCAACCTTTAGGAAGAGTTAGGCAGAGGAGCTATTTTTGTTTCTTCAAGGATGGAATAAAATCATCCCCACTCCAATTATCCTTCTCTCTAGATCTCTGTTTTCTGCTGAGATTAAAACTGGGACTTTCATTTTTCTTATGAAAACTTTGAGGTCATCAGTTAAATCATCTCTCTTATTTTTCTGACTTCTCCCCTTTTACCTAGGAATGATAATTATTCACTTCCCCAGGGCAGGACAGGCCGATAGGCGTAAGCTTCCCTGTTAGTCCCAATATGATATTTTAAAATTCTGCCTGTAGTAAGTAGTCTCTGTAGTTTCAGCTCAGTGGACCCCAAGGCTTCCTTTCTTTTGCTTTCAGTTTGTTTGAAAACAAGATCAAACCCATCACATCAAAAGTTTTCCTCCTCCTTTAGTCCCCATCCCATTTTATAGACACTGAAACGGCCTTCTGCAGGCTCCATGCGTCATCCGTGTCATCAACACTACTACCCAATGCTTTTCATGAAGTTAAGTAATTTTCTTTTCCTTCTAGCTTAGCTCTTAGCTTCCATTACTCAAAGAAGCAGCTATCTTTCCCTGTTTGTCCCAATCCAGTCTCATTGACCTTCTTGTTAAAAGACACCTTCCGCATTCACAGCTTTTAGGGATGGTTCAGGCTAAAATCATATCTGTTCCCTTCCCCCTTAGACTTTCAGAAATCACTAACTGCTTGAGCTTGACCTTCGAATGAGTCTCCATTTGAGGTCTTCCAGGTTTACGTTATTCTTGCTGCATCTCAGTTTTCCTTTTCGTGAACGTTCCATCCACATAATTATTATAAAGTTCTAGCCTTTGAAAGTCAACTTGAAATTCTCAGACATGTTTGGAGGAATCTCAGTGAGAAGCCTATTTCTTCAAAGCCACCCTTCCCTGAGAACCAGCATCCTTCTCTGATACCAGAGCCCAAGCTGGGTCTCCCTAATTACTTTATTTCTGTGTTTGGTTTTGTGGTCGAACTGGGAACCATAGAGAAAGCCTGAACCTCCCTGAAGAGGTCTCTTAGGGAGGCCTCCAGAACCAAATATGCTCTCAAGGAATTCGGTTGTGAGACAGATGCTATCAGCAATTAGGGCTTTACATTTCGGCATAAACATTGCTGACAATTACTTGAATTTTTTTCTGTTCTACACATAATGATAAGATTCTTATAAGGATGTTCTCGTAGATTTTGGCCTGATTATCACAAACAGATTATAATCATCTGTTTTTTTCATGTCCATCTGCCCTCATGGACTGTAGACCACATGTTGGAAGGGGTGCTGTGCATTTCGTTCACTGCTGTGCCCAGTTTCTCACAGTGCCTAGCCCAAATATTTCATGACTGTTTAGTAAAACTATATTTCTGATTCTATGTAAGTGAACAGAGATGTGATGAGAGAATAAAGGGGAAATGCACCCCCTCAAAAAGCTTATTACTTCGCAAGGTGTTCCATGTTGAGATAAAAGCAGAGTAAACCTCATGCCTAAATATGTCCTGTTTCCTAGAAGAGGCCTGTCTAGTACCAGGGTGCCTTGTGAAAGGTTCAGATAAACAATTTAATGTAAATCATAAAATGCAAACCCACTTCTTCCTGGGATGGTAATGTTGCAGCACCCTAAAAGAGAGATTGTTTGAATTATTTTGGATGATATTCTGCTTAAAGCACCTAGAGTCATAATTCACACAAAAAAGTCAAGATTTAAATATAAAACAGGGGCCCAGGAGCAAGCCATGTGGCGACTGTATATCAGATTTCTCTTGCCTTGATTTGAAAATCTTTCACTGTTTAAATCTGTCGATTTCTAAATCATAACTATAATGCTGGGACAGGAGATGGGACCCCTAGTTTTTATTTAGCACTTGACTGAAATGTAACATGACTTCAAGGCTCTTTTATATTACAAAAATGCCAGCTATTGTTCATCTCCAGTGAAACGAATAAACCTTAGATGACAGGGACTTCAAGGTAGACAAAAGGATGTAGGACAGAGCCAAGGAATTTAAACAGTTTTAAGAATTCAGGGAAAATGATCAAATCTCTTGATCTAGAGATATTTAAGAAGAAGGCAGGGATCTTCTCTCTAAAATTGGGGGAGCAAAGGGTACTTCTTCATGAACAATGGTGACCATCTAGTCTTTTTTGTACTACAATAAGGATAGCAAGACCATGCTTCAGGAAAGCTGTCCAGTGTAAATAGGCCCTGCCTTGGAATTCGTTGAGTAGAGGTCTCTTTCTACAGAGGTGACCCAGGTGAAACTCCCTTACTCTGGTGTTCCAGAAACTCAGCGGTGAAGGCTGATCTGAGACTCTTCCCCAGATTCCTCCAATTCATGAGTATTCAGGCCTAAGATTTAACATGCACTTAACCTTGTTAACAAAGGTGTCTTCGTATTGAGGAGACATTAAAACTTAGCCATGTAAATAAATCTTGTCTCCTCCAGTGTTAAAACAACAACCACAACAAAAAACAAAACTACTACAAGCTGGGTGGAATCACAGTAAACAAGCATTTTCCATTGACTCGAGCAGAGCAAACAGAATCTCTACCGATAGTGCTTCTTCTTAGTTTCACCAGGGACATTAGATTCATAGTGGTTCATTTCAAAACCATGCTTCTGCTTTCAGGGACTGTTTTGTCACCTGTAGGCTGAAGCGTTCTCCTTAGCTGAAGATGCAAGCTTGTCCTACAGAATGTTTGGTAATAAGGGTGGAAAGGGAGGGAAACATTTGCACGTGGCATTCCCTGAAACAGGGTTGAGAGGAGAAAACCTAGGTTTTCCTTGAGATTCCCAGGGCAGAGACAGCAGTGATGAGGTGTCACATTATAAATAGCCAGGCTTTCCCACTTGGCCCTAGCTTTGGTAGCATTTTTTTTTTTTTTCATCTGAGGTGGAATAAGGATATTCAGGGGGAAATGCAGCCACAAAGGACAAAGATGGGGGTAGGGACGGGAGGAGGCTGAACAGCTGTGGGCAGTGTCTCTGAAGGTGAAGAGGCCTCCCAACCTGTTCAGGGCCTCCTGGAGCTGAGGACAGGAAACGGAACAGTTGGTTTCAATGAAGAGCCCCTGGAGGAGAGAGATCCCAGACTGGCTGACCGATCCACTCTTGCCCTGCCTCCCTGTGGCATTCAGGAGGGTGAGCTGAGGATCCCGTCTGCGTGAGCACTGCTGCTGGTACCCTGCACACCTCCACCTTCACCATTCTCACATAGAATCATGGAGATGTGCCAGCTGAGGAGGTGAGAGTTTCAGCCATTTACCCAAGGGCACACCGCGAGTAGGTGGACTCCAGAATCTTCCACAGATTGTACAGTTCCTTCTGCGAATAGTGTTTATCTTTGTTCCTCCTTTTCCCCTAAGTTTTGGATAGAGACCATCACCCATATTGAGGAGGATTTGGGTATTTGATTTACCGACACATGCATTTTGTCACCCCACAGAAACTTCTGGTGGGTGCCTGGAGTTACATAGAGAGCAGCTGCCATTTTCTTTGCCCCAAGGAGCTAGCTCAGTGACCTCTTTCAGTCATGGAAAGTCCCTTCCCCAGATAGACTCCGGCATTCCACTGGCTTCTCCTGCTGCTAAAATAAAACCGGGCGAATCCGTCAGTAAACCGTGGAGCATAAAGAGGTCGGGCTGCTTCTCCAGCATTTGTCAGGGGTGTGAAGAGGTCATTTTTTATGTGCACAGCTTTGCTCCTCTGGCTGCTACATCTCTGTCCTGCTCCAGCTGAACCGCTCTTATTACTTCTGTGCTTTCTTTGCCAAGAGCCTCTTCACAGTGACCGCTTTTCTCCAGTTATGCTCCTGTTGAACTCGGCTTTCTGAGTAACTCTTCCTTTCCCTTTTAAAGAGCGAAGTCCATGAACCCAGGCGAGAGTTATCATAGACACTGTACTACAGAAATGGCTCGTTAAGCTCTTTAAGCTCTCCGTGCTCCCCTCCACCCCAGCACTTGTGTAAATCCTACAGATACAGCTGAATGACTTTATGTCTTCCAACCGTGAGACTGGCGCTGTGGAAAGAATTAGCAACACGTACATTTAGAACTGGTATTTGTAAAAACAAGCCTGGTCTGGATTTTCAGTACTGTTGCAGGAACAAAACTGACCACAGTGTGTGAGTTTGTAGCACCAGACAGACGTGATCAGAAAACAGTGAAGGCTCCAGCAGCACAGTCCACCCTTTCCTCCTGGGCCCTCTCCCCATTTCGATTCACATTTTCCCGAACAAGCTACCAAACAGGTTATGCATCTGAAAATTTATTCACTGCAGCCACAGGGCGGCTTGAATGGACTTTGTGTTCACATTTCCTCCCTTGGTCTTCTGTGGATTAGAAATCATAGTGCGTGAAGATAAAGAAATTAGGTCAAACCAGCCATAGTGAAACAGGTTCAAATCTTTATTATTTTTTAGTTTTTAAGAGATGGGGGTCTCACTCTGTCATCCAGGCTGGAGTGCAGGGACGCAATCATAGTTCACTGCGCGTCAATCTCCTGGGCTCAAGTGATCCTCCTGCCTCAGCCTCCTAAAGTGTTGGGATTACAGGCGTGAGCCACTGTGCCCTGCCAAAATTTTTTTTACATGTTGGATTAACACAACCATTTAATTGGTGGCCTTCATATGGTCAATGGAAGCCAACACTTTTTAAAGAATACAGAATAACAGAAGGCTAAGTACACATTTGGGGACTTTAAAAAAAATCACAGAATAGTTCACTGAAAGCATCTTTGTGTTTTTAAAATCAGGAAAAGCTTGCTGTTCAAACTTCTAAAATGGATTTATGAACATAATGCAAATAGTTCAGAGAAAGAATAATAATTTTAAAAAATTCCTGATCCATGTCTCTAACAAATGATCAGGAAAGCAGAGGCGAGAGGTGACTTTAATTTCACAAGCAAATATATACGCATGTGCACATTTATGCGTCTATTTTCTGATTACATCATACTCCAGGCAACAAGAGAGCCTGGTCAATGTAGGACTTCTCAGACACAGAGATGCCAGACAGTGTGAGAGTGGAACCTGGATGCTGAGCTTGCCAACACCTTACTGGGGAGAGAATGAGAGTCAGGTGCAACCGAGAGACAATACTAGACAATACTAGATTAGCTGTGCATCCTGAGAATTGCATCTGAGAACTTCAGGGAGGAAGTCTAGAACCCTGATCTACATAAAGTGACAGATGGCAGACTTGCTGTGGAGGACTCCTGAAGTAGTGTCCCTGGTTAGAACGCTGATTTCTTCCCTAAAGGTGATGTGGGCACAGAACTGCGCTGTGTGAATGGGAGGGCCAAGAAAGCACTGCTCACCCTGCTGAATTTGCTCTGGCAGCCCAAGTCCCTAAGGTGAGGCCTGTCTGGCTGCTGCTGCTGTTACCAGTCTTTTAGTATGGTTAGTCATTTCTCTTGTTCGTGCTGCTGTTAAAAGAGCTTTTCCTGTTTCTCCTTCTGCCTTGAAGCTGGCCAGACATCTGTGGAGTGACAGGGCCTTTCCAAGAAGGCAGAGTTAGAGTGATGAGGTCCACACAGGTCAGTGAGATGAAGACACGAAGGAATATGTAAGCACCCAGGCCTTGGTCCCAGTGACAGTTACTTGTTAATAGGAATGCGTGACAAACCCCACTCCTGAGCCCTTCTGATGGCATCAGAAACCTGGGGGGAAATATACAGAGTTTCTTCTGGGAGGTGACTAGCTGGTGCCACTAGAACATCTATCCCAGTAAGGCAGGGCCTGGGGTCACCTCCCCACCATATTCTAAAGAATCACATCCTCCTGCTGGAGCAGCGGGTGTTGCAGAGGTGTGAAGGGGGCCAACACAGTTTCTGGGCAGGAATCCAAGCTGCTGGCCTTTCTGGGCAGGGCGACAACCGGAGGGAAGTGTGCAGCAGCATTCTGCCATTGCTGGCAAGTCTCCTTGAGGGTGGGAGGGGCCCCAAGATGGCGAGTTGACTTGGATGCAGCGCCTGTCCCTTTTGTACTCCCAGAGCTGCACATGGAAGGAGTGAGTGTTTCTCAGCTCCTCAGGTTTGCGTCTATCCTCAAAACATGGCTCCCCTTCTGCCTCCCTTCTTGCAGGTTTAAATCTCCCGCAGCCCTTCTCCTTCCTGTGTGAAAGCAGAGTTGGCTCTACAGAGGGTGAGTGGAGCATCTGGCAGTGGTTACTTTGCTGCGGTCACTGTAATTTTCATGAAACAGCACCAAGATTGATCGCTCCCTCCCCTCCTCTTAATGTTGGAGGTTCAGAAGACAGGAATCTGGTCTCTCCGAACCACATCAAGGTCATCATCCAAAGTTAACAAAACCTGAAACGAGGGGACAGAGAAATGAAAGGAATGGACAGTCACTGCCACACTAAGTCCTGTTTTCTCTCTGAGATGCCCACAGACTGGAAACTGTTAGTTCCCTCTCATTCTCATGCCTTCTGCAGCTCTCTGCAATCCCTTGCTCTTCATAGGCACTTACTCTAATTATACAATTCATTTGTCAATTAATTCAAATACTCGTGAAGGTTTATGATGTGCTATTCCAGATGCTATGGAGATACAGTTTGTAATGAGAGAGACAAAAATCCCTATTCTCCATGTAGCTTACATTCTAAAGAGGGCTTTAGACATGAAACAAATACATGAGTAAAATATAGCCCATTAGATAGTAGTAAGTGCTAAGGATATAAGTTAAATAATGGAGGGAATATAGGAAGTATCAGGTATGGGGTGGTAAAAAATTTTGATAGGGTGGCCTGGGAAGTCATTACTTAGGGGACATTTAGGTCAAGAGTCAAAGGGAATGAAGTCCTGTTGGATAGAGTATTGCTATATAAGAAATGTACCCTTCTCCACCATTTCTAGTTCCCTCGACTACTACTGTCCCCACGTGGAACCTTTGGTTCCACTTTTGTTGTCTCTGTCTCTCTCATGAACGTGACGATCAGAAGTAAAAGACAAGGAATGTTTATACAGATTGGCTGAGCTTCCCAAACTGGCCACTAGGGGGTAGCCCTGCTCCACTCTTGAAGTTATATGGCCCGCCTGAGCCCGCTTAGCATGGAGCCCAGGCGTCTAGTGGTCTGGAGCCTGGGAGTCTAGTAGGGTTGTTAATTGTCGCTTGAACCTGCCTACAGGCACCATGGACTTTTAATTGGGGAAAGTCAAAGTTAGGATTAAAGGATGGAACTATAATTCAGGGTTGATATAAATATGCATGGCTTCTGAGAAAGGGTTGGGGCAAAAAAACAGAGAAACTACAGGAGAGATTTTGGAACAGACTGATCAGAAGGCAACAGAGGCGTGGCTGCTATCCCAAGCCACTTAAGGAATATGTAAAATATTTGTGAAATATTCAGGGAGACTGGAGGAGGAGGAGGAGGAATGTGAGTATGGCATGAGAAGGAATAACCCAATGTTATCGGAATTGCTAAAAGTGGTTCCTGGGGGAATTTCGGGCATGTAGGTCTAATAACCAATTCAGAAAAAATGTGCTGTGCAACTTAGGGAAAATAATTGTGTCCCTCTGTGTCTAAAGATATTGAAGGGTAAAAGAAAAACTAAAGATCTAACCAAAGGATATAAAATTTATAAAAGAGATAAGATGGTCTGTATATTGAATTACAAGGGGGAAATAGAAAGTAAAATTAGAGAGGAATAAGAAAAAACAATGTAAGGAAGAGCAGAAGAAGAAAATGAGAGTACAAGATGTAAAGAGAGAAGGAAGTCACAAAAAGATAGATACGAACTCACCAAGAATGAGAAAAACAGAGCAGCAGCAGAGAGGAAGTGCCAGATGTCATGGTCATCGAAGAAATCCAGCAGAATGCACTCGCGGTTCTTCTCCCGGGATTCGGCCGGAGTTCCCTGGAGGAAGGTGAGGCAGAACATGGGCAAGATTCGCTCAGTTCAAAGAATTGAACATCTGGAAAGTTACAAAAATGCTACTAGATGTCTGGTTCGAAAAGTTAGCTTCCGAGGAAACATACATCCACACAAAAACCTGTACACAAAGACCTCGAAAGCACAGGCAACAAAGCAAAAATAGGAAAGAAAGATTACATCAAGCTACAAAGTTTCTGTGCAGCAAAGGAAATGACAAACAAAATGAAGAGACAACCCACAGAATGGGAGAAAATATTTGCAAACTATCCATTGACAAGAAATTAATAACCAGAACATATAAGGAGCTCAAACAACTCTAAGCGAAAAAAATCCAATTTAAATATGGGCAAAAGATATGAATAGACATTTCTCAAAAGAAGACATACAAGGCCGGGCGCGGTGGCTCAAGCCTGTAATCCCAGCACTTTGGGAGGCCGAGGCGGGCGGATCACAAGGTCAGGAGATCGAGACCATCCTGGCTAACACGGTGAAACCCCGTCTCTACCAAAAGTACAAAAAACTAGCCGGGTGAGGTGGCGGGCGCCTGTAGTCCCAGCTACTCAGGAGGCTGAGGCAGGAGAATGGCGTGAATCTGGGAGGCAGAGCTTGCAGTGAGCTGAGATCCGGCCACTGCACTCCAGCCTGGGCGACAGAGCGAGACTCCGTCTCAAAAAAAAAAAAAAAAAAAGAAGACATACAAATGACAAACAGGCATATGAAAAGGTGCTCAACATCATTGATCATCAGAGAATGCAAATCACAACTACAATGAGATATCATCTTACCCTTGTTAAAAAGGCTCGTATCAAAAAGACAGGCAATAACAGATGCTGGTGAGGATGTGGAGGAAAGGGAACTCTCACACACTGTTGGTGGGAATGTAAATTAGTACAGCCACTGTGGAGAACAGTTTGGAAGTTCCTTAAAAAACTAAAAATAGAGCTACGGCCAGGTACAGTGGCTCACGCCTGTAATCCCAGCACCATGGAAGGCACAGGCAGGTGGATCACCTAAGGTCAGGAGTTTGAGACCAGCCTGGCCAACATGGTGAAACTCCGTCTCTACTAAAAATACAAAAAACATTAGCTGGGCATGGTGGCGGGCGCCTGTAATCGCAGCTACTCAGGAGGGTGAGGCAGGAGAATCACTTGAACCTGGGAGGCGGAGGTTTCAGTGAGCCAAGATCATGCCATTGCACTCCAGCCTGGGAGACAGAGGAAGACCCCGTCTCAAAAAACAAAAAACAAAAACAAAAACAAAAAACAGAAAAAAGAAAAAAATAGAGCTACCATATGATTCAGCAATTCTACTACTTGATATATCTCCAAAAGAAAAGAAATCAGTATGTCAAAGAGTTATCTGCACTCCCGTGTTTATTACAGCACTGTTCACAATAGGCAAAATACGGAATCAATCTAAGTTCCCATCAACGGAGGTACGGACAAAGACAATATGATACACATATCTACATAGACAACGTACATATACATACAAACACAATAAAAATACTACTCAGCCTTAAAAAAGAATAAAATCCTGCCATTTGCAGCAACATGTATGGAACTCGAGGCCATTATGTTAAGTGAAATAAGTGAAGCACAGAAAGACAAATATCACTCATATGAGGCAGCTAGAAAAGTGGATCCCATGAAGATAGAGAATAGTTTGGTAGTTACCAGAGTCCAGGAAGGGTGGGGGGAGAGGGAGATGAGGGGAAAAACAAAAGAATGTACGTGTATTTATGACCGCTGAATGGCACACTTTAAAATGGTAATGATAGCAAATTTTATACGTATATTTTACCTTAAGAAAAAAACTTGTACACAAATATTCACAGCAGCATCACTCATAATGACACAAAAAATAGAAACAATCCAACTGTCAATCAGCTGATGAGCAGATAGATAAAATGTGGTATGTCAGTATAATGGAATATTATTCAGCAATGAATAGACATGAAGTACTATGTATGTTACAGCATGCTTGAACCTAGGACACATAAGGGAAAGAAGTCAGACACAAAGACCGTGTATTGTGTGATTCCATTTACATAAAATGTCCAGAATAAGCAAATACACAGAGACAAAAGGTAGATTTAGTAGTTGCTTAGGGTGAATGGGTTAGGGAGAAGTGAGGAGTGAATGCTGATGTGTATGAGGTTTCTTTCTGGAGTGACAGAAATGTTCTAAAATCTATTGTGGTGACTGTTGTGATGGAATGCTAAGACTTCTTCCTGTTCTGTGCCTCAGATATACCAGTAATTTCTTAGGCTTTGGCTCTGCTATCTATGGACGGGATGTAATGATACGTGAGCTTGGGTATTTTTTTTTTTTTTTTTTTGAGATGGAGTCTAGCTCTGTTGCCCAGGCTGGAGTGCAGTGGCACGATCTCGGCTTGCTGCAAGCTCTGTCTCACGGGTTCAAGCCATTCTCCTGCCTCAGCCTCCCGAATAGCTGGGATTACAGGCGCCCGCCAGCACGCCTGCTTAATGTTTTTTGTATTTTTAGTAGAGACGGGGTTTCACTATGTTGGCCAGGCTGGTGTTGAACTCCTGACTTCGTGATCCACCCGCCTCGGCCTCCCAAAGTGCTAGGATTACAGGCGTGAGCCACCGCGCCCGGCCTGGGTATTTGTTGATGGATGGAGATTATGAGAAAGATGAGGAGATGCACTACTCCAGGCTTTTGACCACGTTAAGCATCCACTGGGACCAGCGTCGTAATACAACATGCAATGAAGACCAAGTTTGCAATGTCGATAGTGCTTACAGATTTATAAAGGGCCACCCTGAGAATGATAACCACACGCAGTTAGTGTGCATTTATGTATGGCTGTTAAAAACCATCCCTGGTAGAGAAAACTTTCATTTTAGACACTGTGAAAACACATTAAGAGAGGGAGGTAGAAAGGCCAAAATGGCAAGTTGGAGAGAGAAGTTCTTTTTGGATAAGAAAACTGGCCTCTTACCTCCCAGCTGCTGAGATTCTGGAAGAAAAAATACAGGGCGGCAGCCCACATCACAGCGGTGGCCACGATGCAGAAGAGCGGGACTGGGAGCACCTTCTCAGAGCTGCGGAGCTGCAGGGGAAGAAGCAGATGCGGCCTTATGGAGGGGTCTCCGCCTTCGCCTGCCCGAGGGCCCGACGCAGCCGCTCCCGGCGCTCGCTCTTACCTTCATGATGATGTAAAAGGCCAGGTACAGCAAAAGGTTACAGATGAAGATGCCCAGCATGTAGGAAGCAAAGTCCCTGGGGCGGTGTATCAATCCGAAGAGGGCGCTGCGGGCGTGGGAGAAATGTGGGCAGCCGTCCGTGAAGGTGGATTTGTAACACTACTGGCTTTTCCAATCCCCTAGTCCTTTGAGGGGGAAGGGGCAGTTTCTTTTTTTTTTTTTTAACTTTTATTTTAGTTTATTTTATTTGTTTTAAACTCTTACCTTGTGATGGAACAGTAGATTTTAAAATAATACTTTAACATATAAGTATCTTTTTTTTTTTTTTTTTTTTAACAGTTGGGGTCTCACTCCCTCACTCAGGCTAGAGTGCAATGGCGCAGTCACGGCTCACTGCAACCTTCACGTCCTGGACTCAAGCGATCCTTCCACTTCAGCCTCTCTGGTAGCCAGGACTACAGATGCATGCCACCACTTACAGCTAACTTAAAAAATTTTTTTTGCAGAGGCAGGGTCTTGCTATGTTGCCCAGCCTGGTGTTGGATTCATGTCCTCAAGCCATCCTTTTGCCTCAGCCTCCCAAAGCCCTGGGATTACAGCTGTGAGCCATGGTGCCTTGCCTATATAAGTAACTTTTAATTTATTACACTTTCTTCCAAGCATTCATTTCTAACAACCATGTAAAGTTTCCATAACTGAATGCAATGTAAACGATCATCTTTCCTCTTGTGTTGAAGTGAAGTGTTTTCCCACATTCTTCGGTTTTTCACTATTATAAGAAACACTGAAATGAATAAATACTTTCAGACATTGAGCTTATTTTTTTCATTTAAGATTAGTTCCTTAGAATAGAAGCAAAATCATCTCCATGATTGGCTTGACACTCATTATCAAATTTTTGCTAGCTGTCCATGGTTTTAAAATTAATGCTAAAGTTAATTTGGTTGGAGTTAGCTTTAATTTTGTTCCAAATTCTATTCAGTTATAGTATGTCCTTTATTACATAATTCTTTATCTCCTTGTTTTGAAATTGTTTTTAATGAATACACATCCACATACATATTTTTCAAAATCTCAATATCTCTATCTAGTTGGATTTCTGTCCTCCATTCAGATTCACTGATTCATATTTCTAATTTCTAATTTTAGATCAGTGCCTCACTATTTTATTATCATTTTATAATATGCTAGATTATCTGATTAGGCTAGCCTGCACTGTTCCACTTGGTAGCCACATGTGGCTATTTAAATTAAAATTAATTGAAAGTAAATAAAATTGAAAATCTGCTTCCTCAGTCACACTAACCACATTTCAAGTCTTCAATATCTGTGTGCCAATCGTTACTGTATTGGATTCTATGTGTGGAATATTTACATCACTCCAGAGAGTTCTACCGGACAATGCTGGGCTAATCACCTCTGCCCCTCCTTCCGTTAATCTCTTTTTCAAAGATCTTTGAAATTTTTGCCTAACTAGGCAAATAACTTTTAGAATAAAACGTAAAACCTTATTAACTTAATTACTATTCTAACTCTAAATGTATACATTACCTTGAGAAAGGATATCTTTGCAATAGTTATCTTTCCACCCAGGACCTGATGTCTGTCTTCATTTAGCTTAATTTTCCTTATGACTCCTAAGAAGATAATTACATTTTCTACAGAAAGATTGTGTACATCTCTCAAAATTTATTCGTAAATATTTAAAGTTTAAAGCTACTATTAATGGACTCTTTTTATTCATTTTGAATTCTAACTGACTTTGTTTTTTTTTTTTTTTTTGAGAGAGGGTCTCACCATGTTGCCCAGACTGGTCTCCAACTCCTGGGCTCAAGCAATCCTCCTGCCTCAGCCTCCCAAAGTATTGTGGTTCTAAGTGTGAGCCATTGCACCCGGCCTCAACTGACTTTGTTCTGTATAATATAGAAAATTTTCTTCTCCCAGATTTTGAAATCTTTAGTATACCAAGCAACTCTTGTACCTCCTTCCTTCAGATTCTCTAGTTATTAGCTTTTTGTTACATTTGCTTTGTCATTTTTTTTCTCTCTCTCTCTGTGTGTGTGTATATATATATGCATATGTATGTACATACATCTCTATGTCTATATGTAAATACACACATATGTATGCACACACACCATTTTTCTTCTTCAAGACCATATGAAAGTAATTCCCTTTAAAATAACATTCATGGGAAATCATTCCATGTCTTCATGGAGCAACTGGGAAGGAGGTAGCCCACTATCAGATAATCAAGGTGAAGTCTGTCATTGAACCTCCTTCATCCCTACAGGCCCTCTCGCCTCACAGAGCTGTCTATGAAGAGAGGCCATCTGCCTTGTCTTGTGAGCAGATTGTGGATATGGTTTTGCTTATATGAGAGACGGAGACAAGCCAAGTGATTCTGAGCCCCCGGGGTGATAGTCAAAGGCTGTTCATTATCAAGAGGCTGGTCCCTTTTCTCCCCCCAGTGCCCTCTCTTTCAGGACCACCAGGACTGTGGAGTCTGCTAGAAGGGTGGTCAAGAACAGACCACTGCCCAAGAATCCTCTCATCTTGACCTGCCCCCAAGTAAAAGAGGAATCCTTAAATGGTATACATCTTATCCTGGGGCAATCCCTGGGGTGACAACATGGGAAGCTTCTTCCAGAAGCACATGCCCCCCAAATAAGACTCAGATTCTCATGACTTGATTCTGGCTTCCTCTGAAGGCATGCCTCTTCATTCCTTAATGTTCACTGAGATTATGGAATCTTTTTTTTTTTTTTTGTCAAAGGCCACTGACCCTGAGGAGCTCATCAGCTAGGAGCTACTAATAAAAGCAGTTAAACTTACTTATTGTTTGAGTGATCACTAAAACATTTCACTAATTTAACTGTATAAACTGAGAATAAATTGCATAAAATAATTGTGGCTAGCAAAAATATGCATCTGTTGTTCTGTTCTATTTTGAGCCATTTGAGGAACAAAGGCCATGGGAAAGGAGGAAGAAGAATGATGTAGGTAGAAAGAAAGAGACTGGGAAGGTAAGAAATAAAAGAGGGACTTGCACACACACAGACACATACACACACATACATTTAGTAAAAGAAAAATTTCTATAGAAAAGAAGGCCTTCTGGGTAGTCTTTATGGAAAGTTCTGTGAAAGAGTTTAAAGCTATGTTGGATTTTGCAATCAGTGGTATAATTATCTATCTATCTATCTATCTATCTATCTATCTATCTATCCATCCATCCATCCATCCATCATCTATCCATCCATCCAACCATCTATCTATCCAATGTATCCACATAGATTTAATGAGTTTTGATGTTTGTCTTGTTGAGCAAATGAACTCAATGCCTCAGTGTTTTTAAGAGAGGCTACAATTGCTACACGAGAATGTCCTACTACCTTTTTTGAGTCTCTAGAAAAAGCAATCCTACCTTCTCCTTAATTTCAGATTTCTTCGTAAAAATGACAGTCAAGGAAAGCTAAACCACAACGTTGCGGACATTAATAAAGGCAAAAACATGTTTTCATAAGACTACTCACAAGGACCAGTTAACCAGATTCCCCACAACCAGCAACACCATTCTATCCTGGAAAAGAGGAAAGAAAACATCAAATGAGAGGCTGCACATCCTTCTTTTCTTTTAACCTACTGTAGTGGAAGTATCAACTATGGGAAAACAATTGCACTGGTGAAAAACATTTTCTATGGTTCTAAGAGTGCCTTGCCTATGATCTGACACTGATTGTATACAAAGACTAAATGGCAAGGCTTCTAACTGCAAATAGACCTGACCTCATCCCTGAGAAAGAAAATGTGGTGAGCAAAGCAGGACTCTATTTCTCCCCAGTGTTTAGTGGAGCTGCACCCACAGACCCACTTCTCAGTGCGGAGGCTGATGGGATGTGCTGATTACAGAATTAAGAGAATTCTGCCACTGGTCCTATGTAACTGAGCACTGTTTTTCTGGGGTGTACTACTTGGTAGCCACAATTGCAACTCTCAGACCCCAGCTGTAGGGAGTTTTGTACCCATTACTCTGGTTTCAAGGTGGTCCTGAAACTCCCAGGTTCCTATGTCTACAATATACAGTCTTGCAGGGGAGAAAATCGGGAGAAAAGGTCAGTTTTAAAGGACAATAGGCCGGGTGTGGTGGCTCACACCTATAATCCCAGTACTTCGGGCGGGCAGATCATCTGAGGTCAGGAGTTCGAGACCAGCCTGGCCAACATGGTGAAAGCCCGTCTCTACTAAAAATACAAAAATTAGCCAGGTGTGGTGGCACACAACTGTAGTCCTAGCTTCTTGAGAGGCTGAGGCTTGAGAAGCGTTTGAACCTGGGAGGCAGAGGTTGCAGTGAGCTGAGATTGTGCCAATGCACTCCAGCCTGGGCGATAGAGCAAGACTCTGTCTCAAAATAAATAAATAAATAAATAAATAAATAACAATTACTCTGACAGAGATTTATTCACAATCTGTCCCTGTCCTTTGCATACTACTTAAAATTTTAGGAGAGATTTGATCATACTTTAATTTGCATAACCACTCATCTACTATTTAAAAGTAGCAATTCTTTGTCTTTTAGGTGATCCATCCAATTTGGAGGAAGTAACTTCATTTAAAAAAAAAATTAATTCACCTATTAGAATGACTAACATCCCCAAACAGTGACAACACCAAATGCTGGCAAGGATGTGGAGCAACAGTAACATTCACTGCTGGTGGGAATGCCAAATGATACAGCCACTTGGATGACAGTTTCGTAGTTTCTTACAAAACTAAACATATGATTGCCATACAATCCAGCAATGGTTTGATATTTAACAGAAGGAATTGAAAACTCATGTCCACACAAAAGCCTATGAAAAAAAAACTATGAATGTTATAGCAGTTTATTCATAATTACCCACACTTGGAAGCAACCAAAATGTCCTTTAGTGGGTGAATAAATAAACTGTGGCACATCCAGACAATGGAATATTATTCAATGCTAAATACAAATGAGCTATCAAGCCATGAAAAGACATGGAGGAAACTTAAATGCCCATTACTAAGTGGAAGAAGCCAATATGAAATGGCTCTATACCGTATGACTCCAATTACGTTCTGGAAAAAGAAAAACTGTGTCAATAGAAAAAAGATTAGTGGTTGTGAGAACTTAAGAGGGAGGGAGGGATGAAGAGGCTGAGCACAGAGGATTTTTAGGGCAGTGGAACTGGCTCATATGATACTATAATGGTAGGTACATGTCAACACACTTGTCAAAACCTATGAGCGTACATCAAGAATGAGCATTAATATAATGTAAGCCTTACATGGGTAGTAATGATGTGTCAGTGTAGGCTCATCAACTGTAACCAATGTACCACTGTGGTTTGGAACGTCCATAGTGGGGGAGGCTGTGCGTCGGGGGAGTGGGGGCAGAGGGTATGTGGGAAATTTCTGTACCTTCTGCTCAATTTTTCTGTGGATGTAAAGCTGCTCTAAAAAATATAAAGTCTATTTAAAAAAGGAAGCCTCCATCAATTAATGTAAAAAACAAAAGCATTACTTGCCTCTCCTGGTTCACAGGTAAGCAGGAGAACTTGCCTCTCAAAATACTCACAAGTCCTAATGGACTTTTTCATTCTCACCTGAATAAACCTTCCAGCCTCAATTCCCTTGTTTTTAGTGCTTATAGCTCCTGCCCAAGCTCTAGAGTGCTCACAGATTTCCATATTCCTTTAGAAAAAATATTCTGATTATAAAGGATTAGCAGGTACTTGCTAAATCCCTGAGTGCCAGGCCATACTAGCATCACTAGTTCTGACTGCAGCACTTTGTAAAGCCTGGGCAGTGGGCTCAGAGGAGGAAGATAGCCTTCCCAAGATCACTGACCAGAGAGCCAAGAGAGAGCTGGGACCAGGGCCCTGAGCTCTGAGCTCACTACAGAAATATATCATACACTGAAGTATATTCCAACTATCAACCAATAAGCACAAGTTATAAAAAATTCTTGCTCATTGTGAAAATCAAACAGTACAGAAATGCATAATGTGGAAGTGTAAGTTCCTAATGAACGTGACTGGAGTGACCACGGGTCCCAGTTTGCTGGAGATAGTCCTAGTTTACCCCTGCTGTCCTGGTGGAATTATTAGTGGTGTGCCCTTCACTTCCACAAGGGGTACCTCTTTGGATGATTATTTATAGGGGTGCTCTGTCTTGATCCTCCCCATAGTTATGATCACTGTTCATTTATTTTTATTTTATTTTTTAAAAATTTCATTATTGGGCAGGGACAGTGGCTCACGCCTATAATCCCAGCACTTTGGGAGGCCAAGGTGGGTGGATCACCTGAGGTTGGGAGTTTCAGACCAGCCTGACCAACATGGAGAAACCCTGTCTCTACTAAAAATACAAAATTAACCAGGCATGGTGGTGTGTGCCTGTAATCCCAGCTACTCGGGAGGCCGAGGCAGGAGAATTGCTTGAACCCAGGAGGCTGAGGTTGCAGTGAGCCGAAATCGCGCCACTGCACTCCAGCCCAGGCCAAGAGCAAGGCTCCGTCTCAAAAAAAAAAAAAAAAATTTTGTTTATTATTATTTTTTATTTCCAAATTTTTTTTAAGCTCAGGGTTACATGGGAGATTGTGCAGGTTTGTTCCATGGGTAAACATGTGCCATGGTGGTTTTGCTGCACCAGATCATCCCATCACCCAAGTATTAGGCCCAGCATTCATTAGCTATTCTTCCTGATCCCTCCTCCTCCCACGGGCCCCCGGCCGCCCCACCCCACCCTCCAACAGGCCCCAGTGTGTGTTATTCCCCACCATGTGTCCATAATCATCACTGTTTAACAGTTGGGTAGATGTAGTTTCTTCTTTTTTATATACTAGCAAATATTTTGTTTATAAAAATGAGACCATGTTAGCTTGACTTTTATGAGAAAGAGTAAGCACCATGCTCCTTCCCCACTCGAGCCTTTAGCCACGCTGGGCCATCTGGCCCTCTTGATTTTAGGAGACCTGAGTGACCGCCCCAAGCCTGTCCCTCCTATTACTCCCCTACTTCCTGGGAGAGGGTCAAAGAACACAGGAACATGCACGTACCATATACAGAGGCCGGCTACACTGCTGGATACAGTCTGTGTAGAACACCATGGCAGCCCGCCGGAAAATTCCCAAATCTGCTGATAATACAAAAATGCATGGTGAGAAGGCTTAGTCAACAAAAATACAAATACTCTGAAGTGGCCCAAGCTTTTGGAGCCAGAATGATGTCATCCTCACTTCATTAAAATGCATTAGAATGCTTTGCACCTAATAGGTGTGCAATAAGCATTTGCTTTGAAAAATGGTATTGTCATTGAGGGATGCCATATCCATGCATTACACAGCAGAAAAGCGAGGAAGATGGACATGAGCAACAAGCACTTGCAAATAACACGGGTGGCTGGCCGACCCTTACTCTGTCTCCTTCAGCTAAGCTTCTTTTTGTTTACAGTTTACTCTGGTGGTGGTTTCTTTATAGTAGAGATGTTATGGGTCTCCTCAATCTACTTTAAAACACATGCTCTCTCTAGAGGATGGGAAATCTTAGCTTGTGAAGGTTCAGATCTGTTATTTCTCAATGTGGTTATAAGTTAGTAACAATGGAACTAAAGCCTCGCTGAGCATGTTCAGAAAATCTATCTGAAGTGAAACAATCATCAAGGGAAGGTAAGTTAAGATGGGGAGAAAAAGACAGGAAAGGTTTTTTAAACATAGTTGAAAAGGATGGTATGAAATGCAGCGAGTGTGTGCATTAAAATGTTACATGAACAGTCAGGTTCAAAGGCGGGCTGTGTTTCTGTGAGCTGTCCACACCACAGATATCGAATGCCAGTCTGGGTCTGCCCAAAGCAAACATTTTCCAGAACGTGGATCTCAGCTCTGCTGTGAATCCTGCTCCTCCTCAAGATTACCCCCGTGGTCAATTTAACCAGGAGGGAAGACACCTGTCTCTGTGGCATCCCAGAAGAGGCGTGGAGCAGGCTGGGGTGGAGTGCAGTCTCCCCTCTGAGCCTCTCTCTGGCTCCCCACTCCCATGGAGTCTGCCCAGCCTGAAAGAGGATGTTCAGGGGGCAGGGCTGCCAGGACAGCCAGGTGGGTCACTTTGATAAAAAAGCAATCTAGACCCCTGAAAAGGGTGGCTGAACATTACCTGTATCAGACACATCTGAATCAGTAGGAAGCAGAGAAGAAAGGAGAAAAAAAAAGAAGAGATGGTAAGAAAGTAGCCAAACATGTAAACTACTGGTCATTTTATTTTTTCTTGAGATGGATGACTTTAATTTTGCTTTCTGATTATGAAAGTAATGTTTACTTGTCAAAAAGAACACAGGATCTTTCTGCTTGTCTCAAACATTCAGAAGTCTTCAAATCCTCAAAGAGTGAATTGAGACTTTTCTCTCTCCCTGTCTACTTTCGTGCACCACTTCCAATTTATAATCCAGCCTCTCTCATGAGAAATCCTGGAGGTCGTTTTCCAGAGCTCTGGGAATGGGGGACACAGTAGCGATTTGGGGAAGCAGCTCTCTGGTTTATGAGAGATAATGATTAAATGTTCTTCCTCATTGCTGCTGCCTTTCCTGTGTCCACATTTATTTGCTTGTGTAGCCCGAGGGGCCACAGAGAAAGGACATGTGGTTAGAAAGTAAAGGCAGCTTATGACATGGGTAGAAAGGCTGGAGTCAGCTGAACACTGCCCACGTATCCAACTTCCTGGCTTTGGTCTAA
Organism: Rhinopithecus bieti; assembly: GCF_001698545.2. Lineage (NCBI taxonomy): Eukaryota > Metazoa > Chordata > Mammalia > Primates > Cercopithecidae > Rhinopithecus > Rhinopithecus bieti. The sequence continues at coordinate 1,270,424 of NW_016819136.1, read as the reverse complement.
ATTTAGATACAGTCATTGTCACGACGAAATAGAACGTTTTCTTTTGACTCTGGTTCATCTGTAACCACCTGGGGAAGACTCCAAGGGTACGGAAATGGAAAATATTCAGTTAAACTACGGGCTGGCTAGCTCCCATTTGCTGTACTAGGCCCACTTGCCATGAGTCTCTCTCCTGGGGACCCACCACACTGGGGAGGCGGGCCTGTGTGGACGGCGTCAGTGGATTCTCTGACTTTCCTTGGACAATGGGGAATCCCAGCAGGAGACTACAGGGACAAAGGAAGGAAAGTGAGCTCGGAGGACTTATTTTGCTGGCGTCCTCCCTGTGAGGTTCCTGCAGGCTGGCCAGAATGTCAATGAAAGGTCACTGCTCCTTTCGGAGTGACTTTTTCCCCCATAACTCTCTCCTTCCACATTTTGGGAACCATGTCTTCCCTGTCTTTTTGGGCTTATAGATGCTGCTAACCCCAAGTTTCCATGATATCCTTTTATTCCCCTCTACCCCATCCACATCCTATGAATAGTCCTTCTGTGAATAAATCCTTCTCTTTCTTTGTGTGTGACATCTTTTTCCTGTTGGGACCCTAACAAATCATTTCATGGTCATAATATAATACACTAAATTTCACTTATTTTAAAAGATAGGATAATTTCGCATTGTAAAACTGCATAAGGTAAAGGTGGTATAAATATATGAAAGCTCCTCTGTGCATTAGTGGTCACTCCACTGCGTACATCTGCACTCACGTTTATTTTTCCAACTCTGGAAGAAACCAGAACAATAATGTTCCGAATTATTTTCCTTTTGAAAGTTTAGTTTGTATGACTTCACTTACCTTCTGTCTGGTGGAGGAGCATGACCAGCGTGCCCTGCCAAATGTTCTACACAACTGGCTCAAGTAACTGGGAGATTTGGAGGTATGCTGGCTATGTTCATGCCAGAGGCAAATCTACTGACCAGGGAAAAAGAACTAACCTTTGAAAACGAGCAATTGCTCTATTCGGTCTTCTAGTCTTAAAGCCATTCATTTATTTAGAATTGCTCTTAGACCTGGACAAGAGGGTCCCATATTTTAGAGGCCTTATTCCCTCATGAGTGAGGAGTCTGCAGGGCCAAAGGACTCCTCTTTTCCTTCTTGAAATTCTGAACTCCAGGGTGCCAGAAGTGTCTACCTGCCCAGAAGGCTCCGAGCCTGCTCTAGGGCCTGCTTAGCCCCCTTCCCTTGTCTATCCTCCTGAGGGCAGATGGCACCACTAAGGCATACCTCTAGGGGCAGGGAATGGCCAAGTGGTGGCTATTTGTGGGGTATGTGAATGAACATCGGATGTTGGGCAAAGGTGCCACATGCATACCTGTGAGACTCCTTAAGACACAACCAGAGGTAGAAAAAAGTGTTCTTTGAGGAACCAAGAATTTTAAATTTGAACCTAGGCCTTCTAAGTTGCAGTGGAGGTATATTTTTCCCTCCCTCCCTCTCTCCTTTCATGTATTTAATAGCTTTTTAGTCCACTTTATGACTTTGATGTTCTTACACATAAGCTGTGCAGGGTTTTATTTGGACTTTTGTTCCGGGCTTTGTTAATATCAGAGATTTGCCTATGTTTACATATAATAATTTTCCTTGAAATAGACAAAAGGATATTTAAGTCTGACTTCCCGTAACTTAAAATGATTTTTTTAAATTTAAATGCTCTAAAACCACTTGAATCTGTTTTCTTGTATGATGACTGACCAACAGCATATCACAAGGTGATTTCTGTAGAACATGCAATGCTCTCTGATGAGTTGGAGGGAGCTCAGCAGGTATCCTGCCTCTAAGATTGGCAAGTTGGTCTCAAAAGTTCCAGCCCTAGAATCTGAAAATATATAATTCATTCTTGACAACCATTTAGCATGGTTAGAGAAATGCTCCCTTTGAATTCCGCAAACTGAAAAATGTTCCTCTAGGTGGAACTAGTGGTATGATGATCATACCATTTTCTAAATACAAGTCAAAGTTTGGCAGACTGCAAAGTGTTTTCAACCAAGGGTTGGAGGTATACCTCCTCTCTGAGGTGTGGCAAACCTTAGTTTCTCAGCTGAAAATAGAACTAGTGGTAATAACTTATCACTATCCTATAAGGGAGAAGAAGCTCTTGGAGAGAATATATGTTATTAAAAGTGGCATAGAATCCAGAGCATTTGTTCATGGTGACCAGTAACACTTTCATTCAGCATAAGTAAAGGCAATGTCTGATTTTTCATTGAAGTTGATTCGGGGGTTTAGTAGAGAATTAACAGGTGACTCACCTATCTTGAAACGGCCCATATAATATATCTGGGTGCTGAGGGCTAGTGAGGCCAGAACGTGGATTGCAGAGAAGATGACCCAGAACCACACATCATTTTTTCCAAATACCTAGGAGTAAAGATGGAAGTTATCTTCGTCTGGGGCTTTCCCTAGAAAACTCATCAAAATCATCCTCTCTCCTGTATGTGTAAGGAGTCAAAAACAGCTGTGTGTGCATTCTGTTTTTCTCCCCCTCTGGAAACTCCCACAAATCTTACTCCCATGGGACAGAAAAAAAGAAAAAAAGGTTAAGGGACCAAATGAAAATGGAAAAGAGAAATAGGAGGGGCAGCTGAATAGCAATGGTGAAGAGATAACAGGTCTAAAGTGGGCGCGAACGCACTTCAGATAACCAAAACAGCCAACACGTGTTGCCCATGCATATTTAGAAAGTGGTTTCTGTTTTTTCGAGTCAGTCTCTCCAGTCAGCTTAAATACCCCTATTCCATTTTCACATGAGCCAGGTCTAGCTTTATATTAAAATTATCCTGTGGTGGTTTTACAGGTGCCTAATACATGATTAAAAATAACCAACAAGGCCGGGTACAGCGGCTTATGCCTGTAATCCCAGCAGTTTGGGAGGCTGAGGCAGGCGGATCACGAGGTCAGGAGTTCGAGACCAGCCTGACCAACATGGTGACACCCCGTCTCTACTAAAAATACAAAAATTAGCCGGGCGTGGTGGTGCATGCCTGTAGGCACAGCTATTCAGGAGGCTGAGGCAGGAGAATTGCTTGAACCCGAGAGGTGGAGGTTGCAGTGAGCTGAGATCACACCACTGTATTGCAGCCTGGTGATAGAGCAAGACTCTGTCTGAAAAAAAAAAAAAAAAAAACAACAACAACAAAAAACTAAATAACTAAATAAAACTATGCCATGAGCAGGCCAATGATAAAAGTGTGTCATGAACTGAGGATTTTGGTTAATTCAAACCCGTTCACTTGATTGTTGTTTGTTTATTGAATCTAGGGGGGCACTTTTTGAGAGCCAGGTGGAAGAAGGTGGGGGACGCACCACTCCAAGGACGGTGACCATGATGACCACAGCGAAGGAGGCGTAGGCAGAGTAGGCGCTGGCATTGATGTCTGGGTGGCGGGTCTGATAGAGCTTCAGCATGCACAGACCAGCTATCATGTACATGAAGGAGGTGTCTGAGGACCCAAAGGAGGAGCCAGACGATCAGGATTCAGTAGGTGACAGACAAATGATATTTTCTAGATTCTTCTTCAGCCTCTGAGTACCCCTCACTTCAATCCATGGACTATTTGCTACCTGCAGACTGTGTGGAGACCTTTAACATGTCAGCCTCCTTGAACATTCTCTAGGCAGATTCCACGTACTCCACTTCTAAACCTCTCTAAGGCTGCACTTTAGTTCACAGAAAAAAAACCATCTGATATAATAAATAAATAACTCCTCTTTCATGGAAGAAGAGTGTCTGATACGATAAACAAACAACTATCCTCCCTTGCGTTTTAGACACTGGTATTCAACAGCAATAACAAAAGAATTCCTAATGGTGATAGTGTAGGCAGTGTGACCATAAAATGAGCCCCAGATGGGTGTGGGAGGTCGTTCTCAGCACCCTAAAATATAACCACATTGATTACTGCACATTTATAGCTTTATAGCCCAGTGATGGAAAATAGCCAGAAATAAAATGTAGCTTACTGCATTAGAATTGTAGAAATGCAAATTAAGACAACAATGCAATGCCTCCATATTACTCAAAAACTTGGTAAGAACTTTAAATGTCTGACAGTAACAAATGTTAGTGATGATCTGGGGAACGGGAAGTCTCACACAGCTATTGGGAGTGGGAATTAATGCTTTGGAGAGAAATTTGTCAGTTTTTGGTAAAATAGAAGGTGCACAGACCAAGTAACTAAAAAATTATACTTCTAGGTATCCCAAGGAACTTCTCTTACATACATACAAAGAGACATATGAAGGATGCTCATTGTAGTATTATCTATAATAGCAAAATATGGGCAACATCTAAATGCTGTTCAATAGAGGAATTGAGAAATGTGATACTTTTTGTTATACAATATGACAACCCTTAAAAATGAGTGAACTACATGTCCTTGATATAATATTGATAAATCTTGAAAACATATTCTTGAATAAAAAAAGGCTGCAGAACACAGAATGATAAACTACTATTAATTTGCTACAAATATAGAAAAATTACAAAATCCAGAAAGGTAAATATCAAATTAATCATGGTTATTGCCTTTAGGGCAGGAAGGAGGAGATTAAGTTTGAAAGTGCGTCAAAACAGGACCTCAACTTTATCACAGTGCTTTATTCTCTAAAAAGCAGATCTAGGCAAATATTTAAAAGTGTTGACATTTGTTCATTCTGAGTGGTGAATGATACCATTCTCTGTAGTTTTCTCTATTGAAAATGTTTTCTAATTTAAAAAAATTAAATATGACAGAGTTCTGTGGTGCTCAGAGTTCACAACCAGAAGCCGGAGCACAAACATTAAATGACCGTTTAAAAAAATCCTCATCCTTGAGCATGGAGGGCGTCATTACTTGCTAGACAGCATCAGCTCTTCCCTTCCTCCTTCTTAACAGCATCTCAATACTAACTCAGTATCTATCCGCTTTCAATTCAGAAATGCACACTGTCTCAGCCCCTTTGCTTCAGGAAAGCTAATCCCACCTTTGGCTCCAGGGACAGGGCTGATTGATCTAAAGACAGTCCCACCTTTTTTGCTGATTGGTGAAGCAACCTGGGTCTGAGCTAACCAGCGCTTAGAGAATGATTCAAGAATGGGCTCATGGGGCTGGGTGTGGTGGCTCACACCTGTAATCTCAGCACTTTGGGAGGCAGAGGCAGGCAGATCACCTGAGGTTAGGAGTTTGAGACCAGCCTGGCCAACATGGTGAAACCCCATCTCTACCAAAAAAATGCAAAAATTATCTGGGCATGGTGGTGTGCACCAGTAGTCCCAGCTACTAGGGAGGCTGAGGAAGGAGGGTCACTTGAACCCTTGAGGCAGAGATTGCAGTGAGCTCAGATCATGCCACTGCACTCCAGCCCAGGCGACAGAGCCAGATGCTGTCAAAAAAAAATGGGCTCATGACTGTTTAAGCTACTGAGGTGTGAAAGGATGTTATCTGTGGCTTTCTCAAAAAACAGCTTCCTCGCTCTTAATGGAAGGCTCCTGGAACCCAGCTTGCCGCCTCTGGAATTGTTGGTTGGAGCTATGAAGACGGGGGCTGCTATAGTTACTTTGCCACCATCAGGGAAGATAGCCTGAGGATAAAACCAACAAACAGGCTTAGTACAATCAAAGAGATCACAGAGAAATGAAGGCAGAGACACCAGATAAATCAACCATAAGCCCTTTCTACATCTGGATGTCCTTATTGTTCAATCCAATATAAATTGGGTTCTCCATAACTTTCATCCCAAAGCAGTCTCACTGCTCAATTAGATCATGCTCTGTGTGGAGGTCCTCCACCTCAGCTCACATAAAATGCCATTTGATCCTTGCAAGCATGACTTTGACATTTTTGGGGAGGGTTCCAGGATGAGACTCATGATTCAAATCTGTATAGTAGATATAAATTCTAATTACCGAATTGGAAGTTGGAATAATTAGGGCAGACATGGTAGCAAGCACTGAGCACCCCTTCCATCATCAATGCAATGCCCATAGCATAGAAGAGACCAAAGTGTTTGGGAATCCCGTACTCCTGCAAAAGGAGAAAGGGTGGTCAATAGATATTAAATAGTGCCATATCCACCACGTCACTAATCTGGAAGCCTATGCTTCTGGTCTCATGCAGTTTGTTACACATAATAACTCATCACACCATCAAGCCAGATGTCCCACTCCTTTGCAGATCCTGTTTGGATCCATAACCCTCCCTAGCTCCCACCCACTCTCTCCTCACCATAGCAAAGAGGTCCTTGGCTTCTAGGGCTCTCCGATGGAGGATGTCCCGGCACAAGACTATCAGCAGGAAGAGGAAGCCCAGAAGCACGTGGCCCAGATTGCTGAGAATGTTGTTGAAGGCACTACAGGGATGAGTGAGAGGCCATGAGAGAGTCAAGACCATCAAAGGGACCAGAGAATACATGATGCATGAAGGAATGAACGAATTCAGCATCAGTGTTTTCCATTAACCTTTCCATAAGGTTTCAGGATCAGAAAAGCATTAGAAATCCTCTTTAACATAACTCCTTCATTTTATGATGCTTACTTAGCCTGTGACAATGTGTCTGTTTCCTCTCAAGAGCGCCTGCTTGGCTTCCTAACACCCTCCCATCCTCTCATGTCCCGATGGCATTTGTATAGTATGAGTCCTGGGAAGGACAGCTGCTTCAAAGACGGGCAAGTGTTTCAGCTACACTGTGAGAGTGAGTTCTCACAGGTGGACCCACGTAAGTGTCGATGTTCAGCTCTCTAATTGTGAATTTCAGATAAGTGTCAGCCAATCATAGCCAGCAGCTTTATTTGAGGAAACGAATGCTGGTTCAGCTCTGGAGCAAGAAGCCAGACTCCCAACTCCCAGGCAATGCTTCTTCCACGTCACCAAGTTCTGGTGGCTAGAGCATGGCCTGGGAGGCCACAGGGCTGGGTTTGTGTCCTGCGCTAGGTAGCAGCTGAGGGACCTTCAGCAAGTCCTCACCTGCCTTCATCTAAAAATAGGAATTGTAGTAATGTCTGTCTCATGAGGTTGTTTAATGGATCGAATGAGACAATAGGCTGCCAGCTCATGCCTGTGAACAAATGCCACCACAGCTAGAGATCTGACATTTTAAAAAATGTCACTGCCCTCATCTTAGCATGCTTAGGAATGTTTCCTGAGAACCATATACGGGAATGAGAGGAGCATACCTCGTCTCAACTTCTTGGTTTAGTTCCTTTTTACCCTTGAATAGGGTCGTTTCCCACAGTTGTTTTAGTATTTTAAAACTGAAATCACAACATTAGACAGAAAGGCATCTCTAAATGCCTCGTGGGCAACCAGAGGACTAGGTTTACCTCAGGACGCCCAAGGGGTGAGCACAGAGGAAGTTGTAGTAACAGATGTCCTGGTTGCCAGTGACATTTACCACCTGTAAAATCAAGAGTGAGAAGAGGAAATGTGGTTTTCCTCCGTCCTCTGTGCCCCAGCCGGAAGTCACAAAGAGCAGACAGGGCTCAGGGAGATGCACTGTCACTAGTTTACAATGTAACCAGTGCTCCTCTGCACAGATGGGCCATTATCTGCCACCTTACACAGCACAGGTGCTTTTTTCCGAAAAAGTTACCATCTTGCTTTGAATGGGAATATTCTGTGTACCCCCTTACGCAGCCCCAAGGTGGAATTCACCCAAATGCGTTTCCTTTGTTATCATGATGAAAGGACTATGAAATGTTAACATTGGGACGTTTCCGGACTGTCACACTATGTCTATTTTCCAGGTTAATGCAGAGGGTATATAGAGCTGTCCCATCCTCTGGGTGGAAATGGTAAACATGAGGTAGACACAAGGAGATGTGTGTTCAGTTTTCCCTATTTATCACCATCTCTGTCAAGAACTTTCCCAAACCACAGTCCAGGTGTATCTTCTGACAGTCCCCCAAAGTATGCAGAGATTTAGATTATAAACAGTGGTGCTCAAACCTCGTGAAGTCCTTGTTCTCATTACATAATAAGTATGCAATTGGCTAACTATTATTAGATCATTAACACACAAACTTGGCTGTATGTTGGAATCACTGGGGGTTTAGACACTACAGATGCCTGGCTATACCCTCAGAGGCTCTGATCTAATTGGGATGGGGTACAACTGGGACACTGGGATTTGTACAAGCTTCCCAGGTGACCTTAATTCACAGCAAAGTCTGAGGGCCACTGCATTAGAAACAACTTCAGCTTTGTGCTATTGTAAATGGGCTTTCTGTGTAATAAATTCTATAGAAGGTAATTTAAGTGACCTTGGCCTAGGATTCTATGGAGGAATGAGGATTCTCAAACTACTTTCATATTATTTTGCTTAAAAAATGTTTGTTTTATTTTACATTTTCTTTTACTGTAATATTTTGTTAGTTTTATGAAGCTCTTTCTTTCTTTCTTTCTTTCTTTCTTTCTTTCTTTCTTTCTTTCTCTCTCTCTCTCTCTTTCTCTCTCTCTCTCTCTCTCTTTCTTTCTCTCTTTCTTTCTTTCTTTCTCTCTTTCTTTCTTTCCTTTCTTTCTTTCTTTTGTTCTTGAGACATGGTCTCACTCTGTCACTCAGGCTGGAGTGCAGTGGCGCAATCTCACCTTACTGCAATCTCAGCTTACTGCAATCTCCACCTCCTAGGCTTAAGCAATCCTCCCACTTCAGCCTCCTGAGTAGCTGGGACCACAGGTGCATGACACCACTCAGCTAATATTTTTGTATTTTTGGTAGAGACACGGTTTTGTCATGCTGCCCAGGCTGGTCTCAAACTCCTGAGCTCAGGCAATCCACCTGCCTAGGCCTCCCAAAGTTCTGGGATTACAGACGTGAGCCACCATGCCAAGCCACGAAGCTGTTTTTAATTTTACAAAAAAATATTTTCCTTCAACGGGAAGGCACAGGCTAGATTAGCTACCAGGTTCCTTTGTTTTGGTCTGGAACTTTATTTACTCTACTCATTATCCCATAATGATCAGAAAGCTCAGAGTGTTAAGTAACAGATGCAGTTGATAGATATCATGACTGAATGAGCGCAAGGTAAGAATTTCAGACTGGTAGACAAAATAATACAAGAGATTGCAGCTCCCTTTGTGATAAAACAATTGGGAACTAGATTGAAAGATCAGTTAAAAATGAAGCAAATGGGCTGGGTGCCGTGGCTCATGCCTGTAATCCCAGTACTTTGGGAGGCTGAAGCAGGCGGATCACCTGAGGTCAGGAGTTTGAGATCAGCCTGGGCAACATGGTGAAACCCTGCCTCTACTAAAAATACACAAAAAATTTAGCTGGGCATGGTGGCACATGCCTGTAATCCCAGTTACTCGGGAGGCCAAGGCAGGAGAATTGCTTGAATCTGGGAGGCAGAGATTGCAGTGAGCCGACATCGTGCTATTGCACTCCAGCCAGGGTGACAGAGTGAGACTCAGTCTTAAAAAAAAAAAAAAAGAAAGAGGAAGCAATCGTGAATTCCAATTGGAACCCCAATGGGAAATTCTTGAATGGATCCTAAGTTGTACCTCTCTCTGTCAGCCACAGTGGAGACTCTCCCTGCAGAAAGCAAGCGGGGATTCTGGGGCTGGGGCAACACTTACTGTCTGGTAGGTAATGACCAGCTGGATCACGGGCAGTGCGTAAAACACAGCGATGGTGATGATGTTCCTATGGAGGCAGAAAGAACCAGAAATAGTTATTTTCAAATGAACAGTAGAGTCTTTGGTTAATATTTTTAAAAGAATGCTTCCACCCCGTAAGTCCATAATTAACTTGCAAAAATAACCAGAAGCTGATTATGTGGTTCCTGTTTCTCTAGTCGTTCTCTCCCCTCTCTTGCATTGGGGCATTTGGTACACAGTATCCTGTCTAAAGGGAAATTAAAGAAGTAAAGAAAAGCTTCCCTTGGATACTTTTAGTTAGGTTGCAGAGGCAAAAGCTGACAATACTAACTGAAACGTATTTTTTAAAAAGGTTAATGATTGGTACCCAACAAATATTAGGGTTTCTTTTTTCTTTCTTTTCTTACAACCATTTGTAAAACAGTGTAAGTAATACCTGCTTCTGGTTTAACCACATCATTTATGAGGGACTGTCTCTTTAGGCTGTTGTTAGATTGAACATCTAACAACTGTAATGAGTAATGAATGACGGATCACATGAAAGGGGTGTGGTTTCCAAACTGCTGGTCCTGCTATGAAACTTCATGTGGCCCCATTGTCCCTTATTTCCTTCTAAGATCTGTATGCAAGTTAAAGGGCATCCTTCAAGAGAAAATAAGATGAGGAGCTGTCACAAAAGTACAATATTCAGCTTGAGGGTTTCTGAGGGGAGAGATTTCTTGCAAGGCAGCTCAGCCTCTTGGCTGGGAGGGAGGCTGAGTCCATGTGTGTGGCCATCTCAGGTCTACGGATAGTTGGCTGGTAACATCATCCCCTACGCCTGTGCCTCATTAAACACTAAAACCTTGTGTCTAAGTGGTTGTGGCTCTTACAGAAAAAACTTTATGTTTATTTAAGGGAACCATGGTCCTGCTGGTCAGCTACTTACCAAAAATAAATTTTATATTTTTTGCTGACAATTCTCCGGTCCTTCCTGGACAAATCGGACAGGTAAAGGAACATCTGGAATGCCAAATAAAAAGAGAATGCAAAACTGTACTCAGCTGTTTATGCATGAGATACAAAGGCAAACTTAACACATGTCTCAATTTAAATTAAAATTGTTAAAATTATTCAAGGGGGCTGGGTGCGGTGGCTCACTCCTGTAATCTCAACACTTTGGGAGGCTGAGGTGGGCGGATCACGAGGTCAGGAGATCAAGACCATCCTGGCTAACACGGTGAAACCCCGTCTCTACTAAAACTACAAAAAATTAGCCGGCCGTGGTGGCGGGCGCCTGTAGTCCCAGCTACTCAGGAGGCTGAGGCAGGAGAATGGCGTGAACCCAGGAGGCGGAGCTTGCAGTGAGCCAAGATCACGCCCCCGCACTCCAGCCTGGGTGACAGAGCCAGGCTCTGTCTCAAAAAAAAAAAAAAAAAAAAAAAAATTTCAAGGGATACAGTTATTCAAATTTACTAAATTTGATTAAGTAAATCAAATTTCTTGATTACAATTATTTAAGACTTTTCTTTTAATGTTGTTTTTCCCATGATACCTTAATAAAAATCCTAGTATTTTCCTTGGAATATTAAGGATTGGCCGATGTGGGCAACTTATTGGAAGTCTTGAGTGCTTCTTACATGTCAAGAATTGATTTTCTAGCTTTCAGAGCTGTCTGCTGTGTGGTTCTTGAACTACATAGGGCTGACACTGTGCATTTCACCTTCATATCTTTTGCTGGATATGACACAAAATAATAATTACAAGCCAGAAAGAAATGAGCTTTCCTCCTGAAAGATGATATGCACAGAACCGGGGAGCCTTCCCCAGTACACCCCTCAAATGAATCTCTTCTTCCATCTGGTTGGATCCCTGCCTCCTCTATTGTCCACGGTCAGCCACTTCAGACCTTAAGAGCATATTAATGCTCTGTTCTCTTTAATGTGCTCACTTTCTTCCTCGAGAAAACAAGTGGTAATTAACAGAGTATTGCTTTTAGTCTGTAGGTACATTTGATTTAAGCCTTCTGGGAAATGTGACTTTCCCTGAAGGAAACAAAATAAAGGAAACTGAGGTACTGCTGAAATTTATTCTACTGCCAAACTTTCTGCCCTCTCAAAGAGTACGGCGAGGCAGAGTGGGTACCTTGGTCCGGATGATGTTTTTATCACTCTCAATGTCTGGCATGGTGTCAAAGTCGCTCTCCTCCACGGAGCTGTCTGTGTCTGACTGGCCTGGTGGCCCAACATCGGGGGAGGACATCTGCCTTCCAGGACTGGAGCTTGACTCATCTGAAACAGAGACAACTCATCTGCCTTCAAAAGCCATGGAGATCCTATGGAGCCCATTCCTCTATGCAAAAAGCACGGTGCAGACTCATTCTAGCAAATACTATGTTGATCCAAATGAACTCCTTATTCACAAGACCTGTTCTTTCTCTCTATTCCTTCTCAATGGACTTTTATTTTTCCTCTCCTCCTATTTTTATATTTAACTTGTCTATCTTCAGGACTGAACACATATTAGAATCTAAGGGCATCTGCTCTGTTAACTATTTGGATACAAAAATAAATTGTACTTATATTTCATGTTTCATATGTTAAAATATGAACATAAATATATACACATACACATGCACACAGCTATGTATAGCATCTATTGCATATATGTGTGAGCTCACACATATCTAACAGCTATACGTTTCTCATGGGTAAAGTATTTGTACACAGAAATCACCCACATGCCATATCTATGATTATATAATGAAAACAACATTCTCAGGAAGAAGAATCCCTCTGTTCCCATGAATGTTTCCCAGAGCAGATGGAGATTTGTGCAGCTTGATGAGCACATGAGCTGAGCTTACCTTCCGCTTTATTTCTTCTGTTCAGATGGTTTTTAAAAAATCCTGTTCTTACAGAACTAAAAATAAGTAGCCTGCACTGAGCCCACATGCTTCTCAAAGTTACAGAATGATAGGGCAGGAAGACAGGATTCCCAGTCCCTCTACACTGACATTTTAAGGAGCATCATTCATAGGTCCACAAGCAATATGGAAGGGCAGGCAGCTCAATGCGCTTCTACTCTAACAAGACAGGTCTAGGATTCCATTCTTTTCAGACCACTTAAGGAACATTGGGTTTGCCATTTGAACGACTGGGTGGCAGTCAGCAGGTTCAATTATGAAGTTAGCCAAAATGAAGGGTTGGTAGGCTACAGCCATGTTCACCTGCAGCACTGCCTCAGTCTTCTGATCGCCCCTTACTCCACTGAAACCTGAGTATGAAACAACTGGTCAATTGACGTCAGGCTCCCTGGGACACATCTTTCATGCCCTAAATCCAGGCTGGATATGAAAAAGTCCCTAGAGGGCCTTAGTATTAGATGGCAAACATTGAAGGAATTCTGCCCAACTGGGACTAGCAGATCCAAGAAACGGAACAACGGAACTGGAGAAAGTTAGAGCTGGGAGGAAGCTTCCAAACCTCCAACCGACTCATCTTATAAATAAAAGACAATCTCATAGGATAACTGCTTTGCCCACATCCCCAGTTATTAGTGGCTGGAATGCCTTTCTATCATATTCTCTGGAGAACTAGGAAACATTTTCATGAACAGACCTGGTAGGACATACCTATTGTTCCATAATTGCTCCCTTCGGGTGTGCTGGCAGCAATGGGATGAGATGCCACCATATTTCCAGAGCCTGTTAAAAAAAGTGAAGAGGCAAACACTTTACGTCCAGTTGCTAAAACAAAACAACACTATTCTCAGTAGCTTGAATCATCAGGCCACATTATTTTAAGTTTGATTTTCTTTTTACATTAATACAGGAGTCACCAAAACTATGACCCATCTGCCAAATCTAGCCTGCCACCTGTTTCCGTATGGCTCTTCAACTAAGACTGGTTTTTAAACCTTTAAGTGATTGGGGAACAAATCCAAAGAAGCATAATGTTTCATGTCAGGTAAAAATTATATGAAATTCAAATTTCAGTATTTACGTGTAAGTTCTACTGAAACACAGCCATCATTTCCATTGGTGGTCAATAAAAATATTCAGTTTTGTAAGCCAACTTTGTAGGTTTTTATCATATTTTAAATTTTTTATGTGTCCATTAATTTCCCCGTAAAGAAAATAATTAAAGTGTAAGTCCAAAACCTGGGTAAAGGTTTTGAGTTTATACTTTAATTTTAAGGACTAATGCAATGGCCTTGGAGACCCAATTTCTTTTCTTCTTTGGTGGTTTAGCCAAGAGTTGGCTCTGCTGGACAGCAAGGCTTTTGGCTAATGCAGCATTTTTGGCAGCCTCAGCGGTTCCCAGGGCCCTTAGCACACAGATCTTGGCCTTCAAAATGCAGACTTTGGCCCTCAGAATGCATGCTTCCTGGCACTGTTACTAGGCCTGGAGATCCCCTCATAAATTTCTTCTTATTTAGAGAAACTAGGTGTTACCTGGCCTTTCTTGGGCTAACCCATAAGTATGTAACATGTCATCAATACAATCTATGTTTTTCATCCAACTTCAAGTCAAAGAAACAGGTTACCTTCAGACTCTTAAGTATGAGAGATCAAATCGTTTGAGCACAGTAACAGTGCCACGTGAAGATGTTGTGTGCAGTCTGCCTGACTCTTTTGGACTTAGAACAGATTTGGCCATAGTTACAACATAGAGCTTTGCTGCTACAGCTGCTACTGCTGCTGCTACAGTACTACCTCTATTACTACTGACTGATGTTTATTGCAGACTTACTGTGTAGGACAGTCTTTAAAATTCTTTCCAGGAATTTACTCTTTTAAATTTTCAACAACCCTAGGAGGTTGATAATATTATTCTCACAATTTTAAAGATGATAAAAGGGAGATTCTGAGAGGTCATGTAATTTGCCCAGTCACTCAGAGAGTGGACGGATAGTGTTTCATTGTATTGATCTCAGTGAAACCTTACTTTCTTTTTATAAAAAAATTATTATGATTTCTTGGGACGGGGTCTCACTTTGTCGTCCAGGCTGGAGTGCAGTGGTGTGATCTTGGCTCACTGCAACTTCTGCCTCCCAGGTTCAAGCGATTCTCCTGCCTCAGTCTCCTGAGTAGCTGGGACTACAGGTGCACATCACCACACCTGGCTAATTTTTGTATTTTTAGTGGAGATGGGGTTCCACCATGTTGGCCAGGCTCGTCTTGAACTCCTCACCTCAAGTGATCGGCTTGCCTTGGCCTCCCAAAGTGCTGGGATTACAGGTGTGAGCCACCATGCTTGGCCTAAAAAATGATTTTTAATTGTATATATTAAGATGCACAACATGATGTTTTGATATTACGTGCACATAGTGAAATGATTGCTATAGCTAAGGAAATTAACATATCCATCACTTTCCATAGTTCCCTCTTCTTTGTTGTTATAAGAGCACCTAAAATCTACTCTCTTCACAAATTTTCAATATAGAATGCAATATTATTAACTATATATAGTCTTCCTACTGTATACTAGACTTATTCATCCTACCTACCTGCAGATTTGTACCTTTTGACTTACAGCTCCTAATTTCCTCCCACTCCCTGTACCTGGTACCCACTGTTCTAATCGCTATTTCTATGTATTTTACTTTTTAAAATATTCCACATATAAGAGAGACCCTGTAGTACTTTTCTTTCTGTGTCTGGTGTATTCCACTTAGCATGACATCCTCCATGTTTTTCCATGGAAGGCATACTGTTGCAAATGGCAGCATATCCTGCTTAATAACCTTCTGTTGTGTATATATTAGACAAAACTTATCTTTTTAACTGAAAACACAGGAATTTTCCTTCAAATAAGAACAATTGGTAGTAAATATGTTACTTTCATATAGTGCTCAAGAATACCTTTTGAAGAGCAAAGAGATTGAGGCTCATTTGCATCTCCACTGTAATAAAGTCACATTTTAAAAAAGCACAGCTTTCGCTTTTTAGATTGGAAGCTGCTGCCTGCCAGTGATTACCCATTGGTGTGGGTCATGCTGCATCTTCTTTCTGTTTAGTTCATTGCAGGGAGTCTCATGGAACCCCTGGGTTGCTCTTATTCCTAGATAATGTTGTAGGTCTTTTACATCACCCTCAGTATCTTTCACATTTTTCTCTTTTCAAGCTCCTTATTTTATTTTACTTATTTATTTCTTGAGACTGGGTCTCATGCTGTTGCCCAGACTGGAGTGCGGTGGCACAATCACGGCGCACTGTAGCCTCAACCACCAGGCTCAGGCGATCCTCCTGCCTCAGCCTCTTGAGTAGCTGGGACCATGGGGTCATGTCACCATACCTGGCTAATTTTTCAGAAATTATCTGTAGAGACGGAAACTGCCTAGGTTGACCAGGCTGATCTCCAACTCCTTGACTCAAGTGTAGAGACAGAATCTCCCTAGGTTGACCAGACTGGCCTCCAACTCCTTGACTCAAGAATCCTCCAGCCTTGGCCTCCCAAAGTGCTGGGATTACAGGTGTGAGTCACCATGCCTGGTCCAAGCTCCTTATTTTAAGTCACTAACCTATGTCCCTTCTTTAAAATGTAATTTTGAAAATTATTAAGTGTGCAAATAGTAAATGAAGAATGACACTAAAATCACAAAATGCTGAGAATATTATCATATATTTTACCATATATTTTATCATATAATATTACCATATGTTTTAAAGATGATAAAAGGGAGATGCTGAGAGATCAAGTAATTTGCCCAGTCACTCAGATAGGGGATGGATAGTAATTCATTGTATTGGTCTCAGTGAAAACTTACTTGTTTTTATACAAAAAGATTTTTTAATTGTATATATTAGGATGTACAACATGATGTTTTGATATTACGTGCACATAGTGCATTTTGGTGTCACTGGAAGTCCTCTGATATGGGAAGTAGAAGTGTGTGTAGGAAAATGCTGGAGTTCAGTTGTAGCAGGAGGTCGAAATGGTTCGTGGGAGCCAATGTTCTCTGTGTGTGTGTAATCAAAAGAAAACAAAACCAAAACTAAAATCAAAGCAAGTGAACAAACAAAAACAATCACTGTTTTGTTAGGTGACAAATTCACTAAAAAGACAAAGCCAGCTGTGTAGGTCTGTTCAGACTTTAATGAATCACTGATTTCTGTTTTCTGCTCCAGCTCATCACTGAGCACGATCTGGTTTTGATGTTGTTGCTGGCTCTGTTCATTTTGAGGCAGCTGCAACATCATGGGTTCTGTGACGGACAGGAGCACCAAGATTTTCATGTGCAGTGCCATTGCCAGCATGCAAAAGTGTTTTCACTCTGTGGACTTTTATACGCACCATTTAAATATGAGATTGGCCAACATGGGATAACAGTATTCTTTTCATTTTGCTTATGTCTAAAGCCTTTTAAGAATGCAAAAACCAAGGCATTTCCTTCTAGACATCAAGTATGGTCTGGGAAGGCAAACCATATCTATATTTAACTGTATAGTATATAGAAAGCAGAATTCAACATAAAATATCAGCTTATAGGACAGACCAAGATGTTCTGGCTGGAAATAGCAGATACATACGATTGTGAATGATCTCATCCGAATGAGGAAACTTGTTTTGATATATGTTTCTCTGAGCTTGAGCCCCCTGCGTCTGTCTACTTCACTGACATAGAACAGGATATGCTTGCACACTTGCTTTTTATGTTAAACGCCCTATGTGAGGAGAAAATTTTCATTTCATTTTGAGCATGTTTGCGTCTTTCAAGGACTTCATATTTATAGTTGCCTTGTCCCATTCTGTCTCTGAAGACTTAACAGGTTGGAAGCTGAAGAGGGAGTCAGAAATGATGGGAACTAGCTGCATGATTATTTTTTATTTTTATTTTTATTTTATTTTTTGAGATGGAGTCTCGCTCTGTCGCCAGGCTGGAGTGCAGTGGCACGATCTCAGCTCATTGCAACCTCTGCTTCCCGGGTTCAGGCAATTCCCCTGCCTCAGCCTCCTGAGTAGCTGGGACTACAGGCACACGCCACCACACGGGGCTAATATTTTGTATTTTAGTAGAGATGGGGTTTCACCATGTTGGCCAGGATGGTCTCAATCTCCTGACTGTGGGCAATCCCCCGGCCTCAGCCTCCCAGAGTGTTGGGATTACAGGTGTGAGCCACCATGCCCGGCCCAAATTTTATTTTTATGCCAATTTCCTACCTATTCCAACTTAGTGTCACGTTTTGTTTCAATAGTTGAAGAAAAAATGAAGAAAACCATCATCTTTGCAGATGGATGTAAAAGTAAAATTCCTCTAGAAGAAAAAGTTGAACAAGAAAACTGGAAAAAGAAGAGTAGAGATGTAGGAATAGAATTTGAGACCCCTGGCCACTAAACGGCCTGTGTTCCTTGAGTCCTCCACGTTCCACACTCTCCTTGTCTTATCTCCACCAGATCTTGCTTTTGGCTAAGAGGCTGGTTCAGTAATGGCTCTATCCAGGGAAGGATTGGGTTGGCCATATGGTTCTTAAATCTACAACCGATTAGGCTTGTCAAGCTCTTGCATTTGAGAAAGTAACCTCCTCTTCTGCTGCACCCCCAGCTCCTGGTGGCAACTCAAGGGGTCCCAGAGGCCTATTGAGGAGGCTTCATTATTTTTCTCAGTTGGTAACTGAATTTCTGTAGAGGCTCTTTAACAATTATGTGAAATGTGGGGTTTCTCTCTGATAAAGCCAGTGGAAGAAACGTTTTTACAGCACAGAGCCTTTCTTAGATTCTCTAAGATTCTCACAGATGCCCTGTCTTTGGTATTAGGTGATGATTAGACAATGCAGGGTCCAGTCATTCATAGTACAGTAAAAAAGTCCCTTCAAGTCCCCTGGAGCAGCTCTTTGCCAACACTATTTCCATCTGACTCAGGCTCCAGGGTCTAATCTTCTTCATCAAACGAAATATGAAATACATTCTTTTGCTTTTTAGTATAGTTGGAGCCAACATCGAGATTTTCACATACAGCTTAATCAAATGACTGCAGACATATCAAAGAAAAACAAATGCAGAGTAGCCCACAGATTTTCTGAGTGCATCCTTCCTAACTCCAAAAGAGCTGCCACCAATTTGGCAACCTGTAGGGACCTGATTCCATTTCTTCCACTTTAGTCACGTCTAAGGTGAAAGCATTAGGCTAAGTTCCATAGATATCTAGCTCCACAATGATGTGGGCAGACACCATATTAAGTCTAGTGGGATCCTCTTCCCCTTTCAGAAGCTGCTTCTAGCATTTTCTCTGGACATAAGCACCCAAGGCATTTCCTGTAACTCTGAGCTCTATTGAACTTCCTGTGCCCCATGGTCACGCTGATCCTGGCCTTGGGAGAGAAAGACATTTCTGTATCCTTGTTTCTTCCCTGAATGTCTCTTATTAGCTTCCACATATGGTCCTTACTTGCCTCTGTCTCTTGCTCCTGGCTGGTTTCTCGATGCTCTGTTTGAGATGCCTAAAAAAGTCTCTGGTTCTTCCCTTGGGCAGAGCTTGTCTTCTGCTCTTGGTTTAAGCGTCTAGGTCTTGACTCTCCAGTGGTCATGACATCGGGGGCGATACCATCATTCCCTGTGGCCTCTCTACATTACAAAGGTTCCTTGTTTTCTTCCTATTTCAAAGCCCTTTGTGGTGAACATTCCTATTCCCTACTTCCTACCTAAGCTGGCTTCTTATTTAGGTGTCCTCATGTGTTTAGGTCCATGGTTCTCAAACAGGGGGAGATGGGGAAACAGTTTTGCCCCCAAAAAGACATTTGGCAATGTCTGGAGGCATTTTTTTCCCGAGACATGGTCTTGCTCTGTCACCTAAGTTGGAGTGCAGTGGTGCGATTTCAGCTCCCTGCAGCCCCAGCATCCTGGGCTCAAGCGATCCTCCCACGTCAGCCCCCGAAGTAGCTGGAGCACAGGTGTGCACCACCGCACCCACCTAATTTTGTTTATTTGTTTTCATAGAGACAAAGTCTCACTATGTTGCCCAGGCTGGTCTCGAACTCCTAAGCCCAAACAATCCTCCCACCTCTGCCTCCGCAAATGCTGGGATTACAGGTATGAGCCACTGTGCCAAGCCTGGAGGCATTTTTAGTTGTCCCAAGGAAGGGCAACTCCTAGAATCTAGTGCATGGAGGTGAAGGATGCTATTAAACATCCTATAAGATATGGAATAGCCCCCAACAACAAATAATTATCTGACCCATAATGTCAATAATATTGAGTTTGAGAAACTCTGGTCTTAAAGAAGAGGACCTAACCTTAATTCTGAAAGTAGGTTTGTCTGATGTGTAGGTAAATCTGTTCTTTGCAGTGACTGGTTTAACAATAAGTGTATGATTCACTCTAGGCCAATAAAACACAAGAAGTTGCTGAGGGCTTCTGAAAAGATCCTTCTCTCTGGTGTTGTCAGGTGAAGGTGTGAGCCTTGACCCATCTCACTGCCAGCCCTGGGAGTAAATTGAAGCCAAGGGAATGGCAGGGAAATGGACCAGAGCCACTGGACTCATCAATCCTGAAGTACATATTTTGGCTCAATTTCCAGAGCTAGGAGTCTCTTTCTTGATTAAGCATGTTTGAGGTTTTTTTTGTTGTTGTTGTTACTGTTGTTACTTACACCCACATGAATCTTAATGATGCATCTTTACTCTTTCTGCTCACTCATTGGTTTCCGCTTACCGTCAGAAGGGTACCTCCAGCTCTTAGATAATTTTCAGAGCCTCCCTGAACCTGGACAATGATCTGGCTCAAGTCCCAGCGTTGTCCACTTATGCTTCAATGTTCAGCAGACCCGTCTGAATACATAATTCCTTTCATACATATTGTTGTAATAAAATGACTTTACTCATACAATAAAAAATAACAGATTATCCATTCAGAGGCTACCCAACGGGATTCAATCGATTGGATGTAAGCCTAAGTTCAACTAGGCCTAAACTAATCACAAAACCTGGAGACACTGTAGGAAAAAACATGAGATCCAGAGAGCAGACAAATTCATTTAAATATTTGATGACTAAAAGGGAGAAGAGCAGTTAGAATTTTAAAGCCATGAGAGCAGGTGTTCTTTTATAGTCTTTTACACTGACAGCTGAATGTTTATAAAACAAAGTGCTTGGGTGGCTGGAAAAACAGACATGCTGAGATTAAGGAAGACAAACATTAAGAAAAAGGAGCAAACTCTCCAGCAAAGGGAGCAATCATCCTGCTGGAGGGGTGTAGTGGGTGAGTTTGACTCTTTCTAAGATTCTGTGACCTCATTTAAGTGTGGAAAACACACACCTAAATATCTGCTATGTATGACTTAAAACCAAGTTCCACTGCATATTCCTTTTAACCAAATTCTTGCTCTGGGCCGAATAACTTAAGAACACTGAGTTTAGGTTTTCAAAATGAGGACATTTAAATTTTCAAGTTTGTTAAAAGATTAGGTCATTGAATTCCTTTGTTCAAACTCTCAGAGTGGAGGAAAAGGTGTAGCACAATCACTGGATAGTCAATTACTCTGGATTCCCCCAAGTTATGACACTCTTTATTATACTTGCTAGTGTCAAGTATTTCAGTTTTCTAGACACTTAAAAAAGCCTCCATCTCAGTTTGGGAAAAGTAAACTCTGTATTAGAATTGGCACAATACATTCTTACTGTTGTTCACAAATCAGCTTTGGGATATGAACAATTATGTGTGAATTAGGTAGGAACAATTATGTCCTAGAAAAGCTGAAACTTTTAAAAAAGATGAATGGCTGACCAAAGGTCTGTGATTACAAGGGACACTCCTAGTAAAGGTTTTTAGTGTGAGCTCCGCGTCTCAATAATTATCAACTGCAGCAACAGTCTCCAACATTTTTGGCTCCAACATTTAGGGACTGGTTTCATGAAAGACAATTTTTCCACAGACAGGGGTGGGGATGGGTTATGGCATTAGATTCTCGTAAGGAGCACACAACTCAGACCCCTCGCATGCACGGTTCACAGCAGGGTTTGCTCTCCTATGAGAATCTAATGCTGTCACTGATCTGACAGGAGGCAGAGCTCGGGTGGTAATGCTCGCTCACCTGCCACTCACCTCCTTCTGTGCAGCCCAGCTCCTAACAGGCCACAGACCAGTACCAGTCCATGGCCTAGGGTTTGGGACCCCTTGAACTATAGAATTGGTTTTCACTAGCTCTGCTTTCCAACTGCAGGCTAGATTACTCTGTGGGATAGGAATCAAGGGAGGGTTTGTAAATTGCAAAAGGCAGAGAGGTAAAAGAAGCATGAAATGGGATGTTGTCACACTATGAGACATCATTTTGAATTGAAACCAAGCATTGCTCTTACCATCATTGGACCCAAAGCTTCCATCAGTGGATTTTCTGTGAAACCTGCAAACAAACACATACACATGCTCCTAAGACAGCGAAAACCTCAGCATTTTACATTTGTTCCTTATAGATTTTGTTGCAGATTTGTCTACTAGGGTCTCTTCAGAACATGTCTTTGCGGCCAGGCGTGATGGCACACGCCTGTAATCCCAGCACTTTGGGAGGACAAGGCGGGCGGATCACAAAGTCAAGAGTTCGAGACCAGCCTGGCCAATATGGTGAAACCCCGTCTCTACTAAAAATACAAAAATTAGCTGGGTGTGATGGCAGGCGCCTGTAGTCTCAGCTACTTGGGAGGCTAAGGCAGGAGAATCACCTGAACCCAGGAGGCAGAGGTTGCAGTGAGCTGAGATCATGCCTGGGCGACAGAGCGAGACTCTGTCTCAAAAAAAAAAAAAAAAAAAAAAAAAAAAAAAAAAAGAAAACAAAACAAACAACAACATGTGTTTAGATATGGAGAAATTGGAACTCTGATACACTGCTGGTGGGAATGTAAAATGGTGCAGTCACTTTGAAAAAGTTTGTCAGTTTCCCAAAAAGTTAAACAGAGTTACCATATATCCCAGCACTTTCACTTTCAGGCATATACATAATTTATTCGTTCATCAGTTTTCAGACGTAATTCACATACCATAAAATTCACCCTTTAAAGTGCTTAATTTAGTGAGTTTTAATATTAGATTGGTGCAAAAGTAATTGTGATTTTGCCTTCAAAAATAATGGCAAAAAGGCAATTACTTTCACACCAATCAAATACATTCACAAAGTTGTGTAGCTCCCACCACTATTGAATTCTAGAATATTTTCATCATCCCCAGAAGAAATTTCAAACCCATGACCAGTCACTCCCCATTCCCCACTCCCCATCCCCTGGAAAACACTAATCTACTTTCTGTCTCTGTAAGTTTGCCTATTTTGGACTTTTCATTAAAAATGAATCATATTATATGTGAACTTTTGTGTCTAGTTTCTTTCACTTAGTGTAATGTTTTCCAGGTTCATCCATGCTGTAGTATGCATCAGTACTTCAGTCTTTTTATGGCTGATAATATTCCATTGCACGGATATACCACATTTCATTGACATGCTTGCACTTAATGGGTATTCTGGTTGTTTTCACATTTTGGCTGTCATGAGTAACACCGTTATGAACATTTGTGTACAAGTTTTTGTGTGGACATATGTTTTCAATTATCCTGGATATATAGCTAGGAGTGGAATTGTTGAGCGTGAAAACACTCTATGTTTAACTTTTTTTCCAAATTGTTTTCAACAGTGGCCGCATAGCAAGAACAGTCTTTCATCTCCGGAGTCTTGCTCTGTCGCCCAGGCTGGAGTGCAGTGGTGTGATCTTGGCTCACTGCAAGCTCTGCCTCCTGGGTTTACCCCATTCTCCTGCCTCAGACTCCCATATGTCTTTATGTCAGTACCAGAATCCTGATGACTGCAACTTTGTAATAAGTTTGATATCAGAAACTGCAAATCCTTCAACTTTCTTCTTTTTTTTTCAGGATTGTTTTGGCTTCTGGGTCCCTTTCATTTTCATATGAATTTTAGGATCAGTTTGTCAATTTCTGTGAAAAAGCCAGCTGGGACTTTGCAAGGGATTGTGTTGAATTTGTAGATTAATTTGAGGAGTATTGTCAAGTATATTAGTTTCCTACTGCTGCTGTAACGAACTCACAGACTTAGTGGTTTAAAACAATACAAGTTTATTATCTTACAGTTCTGGGAGTCAGAATATCAAAATGTGCCTTATATGGCTAAAATAAAGGTGTCAGCAGGGCTGTACTTCTGGAGGCTCCAGGGGAGTATTCATTTTCTTGTCTTTCAAGCTTCTAGAGGCAGCCTGCATTTCTTGACTCATGGCCCCTTCCTCCATCTGCAAAGTATGTCCTTCCAACCTCTGCTTCCTTTGTCGCATTTCCTTCTTCTGCCTTTGACCTTTTTGTCTCCTTCATAAGAATTCTTGTGATTACATTAGGTCCACGTAGATAATCCAAGATAATCTTCACAACTTTGTCACATCTACCAGTTCTTTTTGCCATGTAAGGTAACATATTCACAGGTTCTAGAGATTAGACATAGACATCTTCTGGGAACCATTATTCTATCTGCTGCGTTATCTTAACAATATTAAATCTTTCAGTCCATGGACATGGGATGTCTTTTCATTTGTTTAAATCTCCTTTAATTTATTTTTTATTTTATTTTTTATTTTTTTATTTT
>NW_016819136.1:1218643-1245535 GCF_001698545.2 Rhinopithecus bieti | reverse complement strand
CCCCTCCCCCAGCCTCACTGCTGCCTTGCGGTTAGATCGCAGACTGCTGTGTTAGCAATGAGGGAGGCTCCGTGGCCGTGGGACCCTCCTGGCCAGGTGTGGGTATAATCTCCTGGTGTGCTCGTTTGCTTAAAGCGCGGTATTGGGGTGGGAATTACCCGATTTTCCAGGTGCTGTGTGTCTCAGTTAGCCTGGCTAGGAAAAGGGATTCCCTTCCCCCTTGCGCTTCCCAGGGGAGGCGATGCCTCGCCCTGCTTCAGCTCTCGCTGGTCGGGCTGCAGCAGCTGACCAGCACCGATTGTCCGGCACTCCCCAGTGAGAGGACCCCAGTACCTCAGTTGAAAATGCAGAAATCACCGGTCTTCTGTGTCGCTCGCGCCGGGAGTTGGAGACTGGAGTTGTTCTTATTCGGCCATCTTGCTCCGCCCTCTCCTTTAACTTATTGCAATGATGTTTTGCAGTTTTCACTGTACAAGTCTTACACTGAATTTGTTAAATTTACTCCAAAATCTTTTATTATTTTGTGTGTTTTTGTAAATCAAATTGTTTTCTTAATTTTATTTTTGGATTGCTCATTGCCAGTGTAGAGAAATACAAATGTTTTTTTGTATATTGATCTCATGCAATCTTGTTAAACTTGGAGTTTCTTTTTGGAATGATGAAAACATTCTGAATTAGATCATGGGATGGTTATGCAACTGTGAATATACTAAAAATCACAAAATTGTGTACTTTAAAGGGGTGAATTTTATGGTCTATGAATTATATCTCAATAAAGTCATTATTAACAAACAAACTATACCATTTGGGAATGTCCATCAAAAATTAAAATGTGAATTATTCTCTCCAAATAAGGTTGGAGGGTGTGAGAGGAAAGTTGGGGACCAGAAATGCCTATGTTTTGGTACATTCTCTTATTACTTCCAGATGGGAACTCTAGAAGTTGCATATCCTGATTTTGGTATATTTGGTTGCAGAACTTCTCTTCATAGCTCTTTTGTTCCTAGACACACCAAACTCCTGAATGGCAGGGGGCCTTGGCTTTTGTTCTCAACCTCAGTCACTCTCTCCCCAGATCCTTCCATGGCTGGCTCCTTCTTGCCATTCAGGTCTTGGTTATGAGAGACCTTCCCTGCCAACCAAATCTAGTCGAAAGTAGCTTCTCCAATCCAATCGTTCTTTATCATACCACTGTATTTTTTCCGTCAGTACCTGGAATGATTTTCTTTATTAATTGCTTACTTGCTTGTATATTTCTTCCCTCTAAAATGTAAGCTCTATCACAGCAGGGATATATACTGTTTCATTCACTATCATGTATCTCCAACTTCTAGGATATAGCTGACACATAGAAGATGATCACTAAATATTTGTTGAATGAATGACGCATATCTTTAAGGAGAAAAGTTGGTCAGATGCAGTAGCTCACGCTTGTAATCCCAGCACTTTGGGAGGCCAAGGTGGGTGGATCACCTGAGGTCAGGAATATTCAAGAGGAGCCTGACCAATATGGTGAAACCCTGTCTCTACTAAAAATAGAAAAATCAGCCAGGCATGGTGGCACGTGCCTGTAGTCCCAGCTACTCAGGATACTGCGAAAGGAGAATTGCTTGAACCCAGGAGGTGGAGGTTGCAGTGAACTGAGATCGTGCCACTGCACTCCAACCTGGGCGACAGGGTGAAAGACTACAGCAAAAAAAAAAAAAAAAAAAAAAAAAAAAAAAAAAAAAAAAAGAGGGAGGTTGTGATTTGGCCTGACTCTCATAACTGGCAAATGAGGCTGTGGTGAAGTTCCTTTTTAACAATTTTAGTTAACAACTGACTGGAAAGCAATTGTATGTACTTACAGAAAATGATGTTTTGATTATGTGTTTGTATTAACAGGCTTTACCCATGATTGCACTAGATTTTGGAACTGACAAAATTTTTCATTAGAGGAGTTAAATGATTTACAAAGCTAAGATAAGGCAGGTGGTATCTAGTGAATAAAGGAAAAAATAGCAAATGAGGGCTGTGCTAGATTGATTGCAAAATGGCTGCACCTCACCTTGTATCCAGCTCCTTCAACCAAAAGGTAGAGTCTACATCTTCATTTCTTGAATCTAGACTACCCTCATGACTTATTTTGGCCAATTGAATGAGGGGGAAGTAACATTGTGTTAATTCTGAACCTGCATCTTCAGGAGGGCTTGTACTCTTCTGCTGTCTCTCTTGGAAACAAATAAGCCCCAGCTAGCCTGCTTCAGGATGACAGACAAGCGCAGCTGAGGCCAGCCCAGAAGAGCTAGCTCCTAGTTGATCCGCCAGTGGACCACACTCTCTGATCACACCCTCCTGGGATCTCTCAGCCCAGCCCAGATTAGCAGAACCACCAGCTGACCCATAGATTTGTGAGCAAGCTTTAACATGTTTTGCTGTGTGCCACAGATTTTTTAATTTTTTTTTTTAATGTAGCATTCTCGGGAGGCTGAGGCAGGAGAATGGCGTGAACCCAGGAGGTGGAGCTTGCAGTGAGCCGAGATCACGCCACTGCATTACAGCCTGGGCGAGAGAGCGAGAATCCATCTCAAAAAATAAATAAATAAATAAATAAATAAATAAATAAATAAATACATTGTAGCATTATTGTGGTAATAGATAACGAATACAAGAATCAAAGGGAAGGATGAGTATTCTGGATTGGGCAGTTTGGATTCAATGTCTGGCAATGTGATTGTGAAGAACAAATAAGAGAACAAGTATGCAGTGCTTGGCCCAGGACCTGCACATTCATCGTGGAGGGCTTCATAAACACATGTTTAATGGACTGAGGCTGGAGGATGGGAAGGGAATAGTGTTTAGTTTCAGGCTAATACAGTATGAAGATGCTTTGGATTCTTACCTCCCCGATGGCAGAGGCCATGTCTCTGATCAATGTTTTTTATCCTGATCTCATAGCATGTACTACAAACCCCATAGGTACTCGTAATAGGGTTTAAGGGACTCATCAAGTAACTGGCATTATCCTGAGATGACTAGCTTCATATGGTTTTACAGAAAACTTTGTTATTTTGCTTAATGAAGGAAAAGTTCTCCTATGAGAGCATTTTTTCCCTCAGTGTATTCTTCTATTTAGAATGCCAAATAGTTCTTACATTTGGCATTTCTATTTCCACTTTGTCTATATTTGGAGAAATCTAAGCTGTGCATTTGACTGTAGCAAAATAATCTGCAGCTAGAAGTTTCCATAGAGCCTTATACCACAGCTTAGAAAAACTGCTTGCCTTAGTTGGCTAAATAACAACTTTAGAGCGATTGATAACCAGCTATTAGCTTAACTTGTCTGTTTGTATGTTAACTATGCATACTAGCTAACCAAAAAGGAACACTCCAGTTTTCTAAAATCTAAAACATCAGGAGTAGAGACAGTCTTCCCATGAGAGGCATAACAGAGGAACTTCTTTCCATGATATTGGAACTCATCCAAGGCAAAATTGGAAGCGTTTTGGACCCTTTTTCAACTTAGATCCTTGCTGGGGTGCCAGGCTTTTGGTCTGGCATTCTTGGTCAGCACTGTCATCTCTCATAGGGCTTGACCACTCTAGACCCACTTTGATCAGCCTGCTTCAGGCCTAAGGCTCTGGATCCAGACTGCCTGAGTTCAAATCCTAGCTCCTTCATTTACTGGCTGTGAATTCTTGGTAAAATTGCTTAATCCCTCTGTGCCTCAATTTCCTTAACTGTCACTTGGTGATAATAATAGTACCCATTGTTGGGGGGCATCAGATGAGATAATCTACTTAGAGCGCTTGCCATGAAAGGCAAATGGAACCATGCTTTCTTTCAAATGTATCATACGCTGCTTTCTTTCAGTGAATGAAAGAGTTTGACACTAAAAGGAGTTTGTAAGCAAACATCAAGAAGAAGCTAATTAGAGCACAATGCTTGGCTCACAGCAAGTACCTGCTAAATATTAGTAACTCTGATTTGATAAATTAAGTGAGCTGCTAATCAGCTAATGTATACTTTCCAGGTATAATATTCACCTGTAGCCTGGGGGTTTTGTTTTTAACTTTTATTTGAAAATAATTTCAGATTTATAGAGAAGTTGCAAGAATAAGAACACAGAATACCAATATACCCTTTAAATAGATTCAACCAATTGTTAGCTTATTACCTCATTTGCTTTGATCATTATCACTCTCTCCATGAAGATGTAATATATATGATATATACGTATCAAGATACACACACACATATATACACACTTTTTTTCCTGGACCATTTGAAAGTAACTTGCATACAACCAAGACCTGAACTTTTATTCCTAAATATTTCAAAAAAAAATTCTCTTACATAACCACAATATAGTTATCAAATTCACAAATTTAACATTGATGTGATATTCTTATCTAATCTACTATCTGTATTCCAGTTTTGTCAATTGACTCAATAATATCCTTTATTGCATATTTTTCTGCTAGTGTAATGTAAGATCCTGATTGAGATCAGGTATTGCCTTTAGTTGTAACATACCTTTAGTCTCCTTCAATCTGGAATACTTTTATAAATTTTCTTTGTCCTTTATGACCCATTTTAATAGAATGTTTATTGTTGGAGATTGTCTGATTTTTCCACATGATTAGATTCCAAATATGCATTTCTGGAATGGTGCAAAAGTGACATTGTGTCCTTCTCAGAGTGTCACATCTGGAGGCACACAATGTCCACCTTCTCCTTGGTGATATTAATTTTGATCACCCTGTCAATATGCTTGATTTCTTACTGTATATCTAGTATTTTTTCCACTTCAACTACTAAGCAATTTGTTAGGATACATTTTAAGGCCATGCACACATCTTCATCCTCATCAGATTTCTGCATGTTAGATTTGGCATTCATCGATGATTCTTAAGCAAATCTAGTCTTTAACATGATGTTTGCAAAATGATGATGTTCCAACTCCGGCACGCCTCTATATTTACCAGCCAGCTTTTGGCATTTTGCTGTAGTCAAGAGTTCTTTCTCCCTTCTACTACCAGTATCTGCTAATGGCTCCTTTACCAAATGGGTAGCTGTTTTCGTAAATTTGTTGAATCACTGAATGTGTATCCACAAGTGTTTAGACCCTTCCTTCCTTTATCAACAGGGACTCAGACATTTTTATTTTTTCCAATGGTCTATAATTCATTATTCTTAATAATTTTGGTGTTCAAATTATCCCAGATTTGGCCAGCAGTCATCTACTGTTTTTGAAGGCAATATCTGAACTCAAAAGTTTCATCCAGGTCATCGAGGCAGTTTTTTTTTGAGACAGAGATAGACCCATATTCTTAAGATACGTAGTTGTATCACTGAGGTAGCCATGAAATCTTTCCATGGATGGAGTTCATTTTGCAAATAGTCTCACAACTCCATGCTGGCTTTGTTTTCTTTACATGTTCAAGAAGAGAAAGAACATTTGTTTATTGTAAATCTCCTGCCATTCTTTTGTAGCTGTGTCACAGAGAGTGCCACAAAGAACGGAATTCTCAAGGTTCAATGCCGCTGAGAGAGGGAAGGAAAGCCCTGTGTCATTAGGGGCTCCAAACTCTTGGCAAGGGAAATTTCCTTGGTCAAATTACAGCACAATTACCTCCTTTTTCCCCCCAAGGGGCATTTTACTGGAAAATCGATGCTACAATAGCAGGAAAACACTTGGTAATGTTGTATCAAAGAACATTACTCCTGCTTTTTGTTGCACCTCAAAATTTATTTTAGGCTTTACATTTACTTTTTGATAGAATGTTTAAAGCTGTTTCTAAATCTACATGTTAGGAAAAACTGACCATCTACAGTGAGTATTTTCTAGTCTAAAAAATATACATGTTGCCTTTTTGTTGAGTTTTAATTAACTAGGAAAATAACTGACACTCTACCAGCACCTATTACGTGTGTGTTATTGATATAAACACTGCAGTTGTACATTTTGCGGGGTAAATTATTATCTCATTTTATGGATGAGGAAACTGAAGCACAGAGAGTTGAGCAACGTCTCCAAGGTCACAAGGTATCCAAGGTCACACCGCTAGTGGCTGAGGGAGATTTGAAGCCAGTCAATATGGCTGTCAAGTCTGCCCTCCAAGCGTTACAGAGAGACAGGCACAGGGGATTAACATTTCTGGAAGTGATTGACCTACCTCAGATAATGAACAAACACAACAAGCAGGCATCCCAAGTAGAAGGACAGGAAGATGAAGACACTGAAAAGACTGGATTTCACATAAACAGATTCTGAAGGGAGAGAAACAACTTTGGTCAGGTCGTCCTCTGCAGAAAAGAAGACTCTGTCTGAGACAGGACAGCTTAAAGGGCTGCCCTCCATCATATTGATTCTTAAGTCCTAAGAAATTTTTATTCATAGCAAAACTGCTACTGGAGGTCCCCAGACATTATCCACAATAGCTACCTTTCACAGTGATGACTTCCCAGTAGAAGCTGGGAAGGGACTGCCTGTCTACAACTTCACGATTGAGGTCCCTTTGTTTTTAGGAGGGATGTAACAAAATGCTCTGATTCCCTTTTCTATTTCTAAGGTAAATACAGTTTACTTTTCTTATGATAATTCTCTCGGAAAGATGACAGTAATATCAAATGATATGACTGATTTTCCGACACAGGAATCTCTCCAATGCGTTCTGGAGCCAACACTGACCTTTAATGGAAGGAACAATGGTCACTTCGAGATTCTTTTTTCGCTGTAGATTCCAGGTCTGGTTTTCCTTTTCTGGTTTAAAAAAAAAAATAAAAAAAGAACAAAACACAATGAATCAGATAATGATTTTTTGGGTCTCTTGTCTGAACAATTGTTCAAAAAACGTCCAGAATTAACTCTGATTGCTGAATCTTATTTTAGCAAGAACTGGAGGAATATCTAACCCCCAAACCTTCAAACCATCTGAAATCCCTTTTGGTTAAGGAGGCTAGCATTAGACTGTCAATTTGGCCTTTGCTTGTGTGCATTTTGGTGTCACTAACAGATGCAAATAAGATTGCAGCCTCCCTTCTCCAGTGAAGAGGGGTGAACCCTTTCCCTGATATCCACAGACATGTGAAGAAAACAGCTGTGAAAACAGAAGCTACCTCTTCCTTTGGTTTGTATGTTTCTAGCCAGTACAATTTTTTCCCTCTTACATAGTCATGGAAGGGCTTGTAGTTTACCAAGGAATATTTGACATTAGCAAAATTTTGGAGCCATGTAATTAAGAGGTTAAAGAACATACTAGGAGAAATTTCACCTAAACATTCATACCAAGAAAATGATGTTACAATCAACAGCAAACACACTTTGTGTTGGTCACATGTGGTTAATCACTGGCTAGTGGTCTACATTTTCAATCATCAGCCTATTCTGCCCTTAAGGTAGCTACTGGGTAGTTAACCATAACAATCTGTACTATGCCTAAGAGCTCCCATACCCCTTATTATTGGGATAAGTTGTTGCAGTTGGCTTTCTTACTATTTTTCAAGGTAAAATTTTTGGCAACTGAGATGGAGAATGCTGAATTTTTCTTTTCCATCATTGTGGAAATGATGACTACTGATAAATGTAAGTAGCTACACGGCTACTGGCTACCAACCCATCTTAGGAAATGTACTTTGATCGCTGTATAAGATCATTACTTCGTGGTAGCAAATATTTGTTGAGTAAAGGGCCAACCGAGTGAATTTATCTTCCATGGTCTGAGGGAATACAATGCTTCAAAAAGATGAAATGCACTAAATGACATTTTGTAGTATCAATAATACCTTTAGATCTGTTACTTTCTATCTTTTGTTTTTTTCTCAAGTATCTCTCAGATGCCTTTCCCAGTCATACTGATGGAACCAACCCTTGCTTAGTGGGAACTAGAGGGAGGTTTCAGCTTCCCTTTCATTCCCTTCCTTCAGGTTTTTCTAAGTAGCCAAGTGTTCCTCACTAGCTCTTACCCTGGATGAAGAAAGATCCTCCACAGGCATAATCTTCAGGCTTTATCACAAATACCACGAAGAACTGCTCACCTGGAAAATCCTTCTTCTGCATAAGACATAACAACCTTATGATAGGCAGTAAGAAAGAGCTAGAAGGGAGAAAGTCCCTGGGGTGGGGCAGAAAGAAAAGGAAAGAGAAGAAAAATAAAGTTCACCCCTGCCCTCTAACTCCTTGGAAAGGACTTTCACATACCTGTGGTCTACTCCAGATTATCCACTCTGAGATAATTGTTATATCCAAGAAATTAAGGTAAATAGATATACATTTCTGATTTCAATCAATTTTGTGCCTATTTGAGTGCTTAGAACTTAATAAGCACCATACAAATAATATGTGTATAGCCTATGTTTAATAACTAATGCTTACATGTTAAGTTTTTATTTTAGAATCTAATGATAAATAACTTTTCTAAAATTGACACACTCAGCAGTTGAATCAATAATTTAGGTTAGGGAGGCAAAGAACTCAGTTATCATCTTGGCTTTGAGTTACTCTAAGTGTGTTTCTCTATGTGCCCATTTCCTCATCCATGAATGAAGTGCGGTTGACAAGCTGAACTTTAAGGTCCATTATAGTTCTACAACCCTGTCTTTAAAAAAAAAAATCATCCCTAAACTTCTGGTGTCCTGTTCAGCCCACTGAGAAAATGACTTTTTCTTTTTTTTTTTTTAAATTTCTGGCGTAGACATAAATTGTTTTGTTTGTTTGTTTGTTTGTTTGTTTTTTGAGACAGAGTTTCACTCTTGTCGCCCAGGCTGGAGTGGAGTGGTGTGATCTCGGCTCACTGCAACCTCTGCCTCTTGGGTTCAAGCGATTCTCCTGCCTCAGCCTCCTGAGTAGCTGGGATTACAGGGGTGCACCACCACGCCCAGCTAATTTTTATATTTTTAGTAGAGACTGGATTTCGCCATATTGGCCAGGCTGGTCTAGAACTCCTCACCTCAGGTGATCCTCCTACCTCGGCCAGCTGAAGTGCTGGGATTACAGGCATGAGCCACTGTGCCTGGCCAGACATATTAGTTTTTAAACCAATCAGAAAGGAAGGAGATCCTAGGCACATCATGGATGGCCATCCCTTTAGGATGCTGGCTCAGTCAGTACACTATCTATCGAGCATTATCATTGGCAACAATGCCCACAGAAACAATGTCTCACCTGTAGTGTGATGGCAGCTTTCTTGGTCATGGACTGATAGACACCATTAAATTCCACATCGTGGTCAAGATCATACACCGGGCACTGCAGCACGCATGAGGAATAAAAAGGAAAGCATACATAATGTAGTGCAATGTCATGCCACACATAGATCCTGTCAGCATCTTTCTGCTTGGATCACAGAGCAGGGGATCCTTATTAACCAGAAACTAGGTAAAGTTTCCCCCCTTGAACAGTCATGACATAGTCTTCCTAAGACTTGGGGCGTCATCCTCTAAAGTCAAAGACACGTTATATTGAAGGGAACTATACAACTATTGTCTTAAAGTGTATAACACTTTTTTCAATTTTCATTAACACCTCAGGAGACAGAAAGAACCCAATGTTACAATAAAATTTAAAACAGAACAAATGGTAGGGTTCGATTTTAGTTTTCTTGTGGAGCTCACAACTTGGTCTTCCTGGTTCTTTGTTACAGTCCTTCCCTGCTTCCTCCCTCCTTTCCTTCTTTGCTTTATTGATTTTGGTGAAGACTTAACTATTCTTTGCCTCTTCAAATTAGTGTCTGCAAACAGTCTGCCCACTTGTACTCACAGATACTGTTCACATTGTTTAGTAGTTTTGGAAAGGAGATACCCAGTAAGAGGATGGCATGCTTCCCACCCTTCTCCTTCATTTGTTCTGGAATAATATAATGCTCTATAGTAGAAGGTTGGCAAGTTACCAGCACTCACCATGATATTCTGGACTGAGACAACAGAACATGGATAAGCCATTTCAGACACCACTTTAATGACAACTGAGTCCACGTCTTTGGGAAACTTGTATAGAAAATACTGAGAATAAGAAAAAGAAAGACATGATTTATATTTACATGAATGGGATTGTTTCCTCTATTAGGCACAAAATTTATATGTAAATCTCAGTGAATCTCCATTAATGAGTTCAGTTAGCTCTTCATCCCATACATATTGAGCAACTAAATCTGTGCAGGGCTGTGTGCCAGGCATTAAGAATATAGCAGTAAATAAGACAAAATAGACAACATTTTATGCAATGTTGCTATTTCTTTTTCTAGGGTAAAAGAAATAGTCATTTATTTTGTTTCCTGTTTAAGAAGCATCCTGCCCCCTTCGAATTAAGGATAAGTGAGATATAACATGTGATAAGATTCACTTCTGTGTGGTCAGTGTGACATGTAAAAACTCCATATTGAAAAGCAGATAAGCCTGTTTTTCAATAATTTTAACCACCTTCCCATAGGCAAGAATTTGCACTAGACTCATCCTCACCTTTGCCCTTTTGATCAGGAAACTTGTTGCTGGCTGGGATATACTGAGAACATACAGAGATTCAAAGATCAAGTCCCATGTAGAGTCCCCAGAAATATGTTCACAATTTTGGGCAGGTCGAGGTATCTTTTAAAAGTATTTTTCAAATAACACCAGATTTAGGAAACATTTTTTAATTGAAAGAGGTTGTACTATTTACCCATGTAGATTACGAGTCCACTGGAAAAATGTATTAACTCAAAGTTGTAAATTTGTTCTTTTTTTTTTTTTTTTTTTTTTTTTTTTTTTTTTTTGTCGCCCGGGCTGGAGTGCAATGGCCGGATCTCAGCTCACTGCAAGCTCCGCCTCCTGGGTTTACGCCATTCTCCTGCCTCAGCCTCCCGAGTAGCTGGGACTACAGGCGCCCGCCACCTCGCCCGGCTAGTTTTTTGTATTCTTTAGTAGAGACGGGGTTTCACCGTGTTAGCCAGGATGGTCTCGATCTCCTGACCTTGTGATTCGCCCGTCTCGGCCTCCCAAAGTGCTGGGATTACAGGCTTGAGCCACCGCGCCCGGCAGTAAATTTGTTCTTAATGATGAAGAAAGGGGAATTCTGCCAAATAATTATAAACTATGATAATTGGTTGAGAAGCTATATTAAGCCTGTGATTAAGATTTTGAGAAAAGCAACCGAAACAGGCTCCCAAATAAGACTCTAATAAATCTATCATGTACAGAGAGGCAAAACAAGTTAAAACTTAACTTTGTATTTCAACATCTTTTTTTGCTAACCCTATTGTGAGTACCAGGACAATAAAAATGGAATCCTTCTCAATAATCCAAAGCTTTCTGATGGGGAAAAATTATCTCAGAATTAAGGAGTGTCATTAATGATGCAGTTGGAAGTCTATCCACACCTTATAACAGATGGCAATACCCCCAAGAACCCACTTAATTTTGGAGCTTGACTCAAATACATATAATACAGGGCTCTTTAACAGATGAGGAGTCTGGAATTCCCAAGAGTGTTCTTGTTTCCCAGGAAATCTATACTTTGTAACTCAAGAGCATTACTGTGATTACTGTTGGCAATAATGAGCCTCATATATGTTCCCATATATGACAGTAATTGGTTTTGTGCAAGCAGTAAACACCCACTGAAAGTATTAACAACTTTATCTGTAAATTACCTTAAACCCCAAATAAATGTTTTTGACCCCTGCCTGACAATCCACCTTTACCAGAAAGAACCGAATGACAAATACCCAAAGCAATGGCTGGAATTTAGGCTGAAAAATCACTATCTGGGTCCTGGCTACCTCTCCAGTTTCTGCAACCTGCTTCTAACTCCTGGAATAGAGGCAGACAGTGATTGACACAAGTTATCTGAGAATGTGCAATCATTTGGGTGAGTTTAGAGAAAAAGAAAGTATTTCCTGTAGTCAAAGAGGATACAAAATATAGGTGAAAATGAGACTAGTTAAGAGTAAAGTAAGACTTTCATCAATATCAAGGAACTTGTTTTGTTTTATTAGGTTTTTTTGGAGACAGAGACTCGCTCTGTTGTTCAGGCTGGAGCAATCTCGGCTCACTGCAAGTTCTACCTCCCGAGTTCATGCCATTCTCCTGCCTCAGCCTCCTGAGTAGCTGGGACTACAGGCGCCCGCCGCGATGCCTTGCTAATTTTTTGTGTTTTCAGTAGAGACAGGGCTTCATTGTGTTAGCCAGGATGGTCTCGATCTCCTGACCTCGTGATCCGCCCACCTTGGCCTCCCAAAGAGCTAGGATTACAGGCATGAGCCACTGCGCCTGGCCTGTTTTATTAGTTTGTTCTAAGTATATTTTAGTCCAGTTTGGGGTTTGGATGCAAATTATTTAAGTTTTTTTTCAGAGATAGGGTCTCACACTGTCACCTAGGCTAGGGTGCAGTGGCACAATCATGTATCACTGTAGTCTTGATCTCCTGGGCTCAAGTGATCTTTCTGCCTCAGCCTCCTGCATAGTCAAAGCTACACGTGCAAGATTCCATGCCCGGCTAATTTTTTATTTTTAAAGTTTTTGTAGAGACAGGGTCTTGCTATGTTGCCCAGGCTGGTCTTGAACTCCTGGCCTCAAGTGATACTCCTGCCTCAGCCTCTCAAAGTGTTGGGATTATAGGTGCAAGCCACCACACCTGGTCAGTATATCATATTTATTATAGCTCTGTACAGGACTGTTAGACTATACTATTCCTATAGTTAGAATGAAAGTTATTCCCCCCCCCTTTTTTTAGGTTTCTCTCTTTGCACCTAGTAATTAGTGCTTGTAAAATATTTCTTGAAATTAAATAGTCAATAAGTGTTGAGGGTGGTATATTAAGGGCCTTTGGCCCTCTCCTGCCACTGGGTGGCAGTATATATGCATTGCAGAGACTTTCACAGACAGGAAGTTTAAAAGATGTGTGGGAGTTGGTTCATTCAGGCTTGGGAGAGCTGATTGTGCATTAGTCACTTCCCAGTGACATCACAATGGGAGCTTAAAATCAGCCATAGTGGAGGTATTTACACCACAGAAATGGGCAAACACTACAAATCAGGGCTTTCTCTCTGAAAACCAATTGTTAACTATTTACCAGCACACCAGTGATTGTAGTATATTTACAACAAATCCATGTTAATTCCAGTTTTACTACTCCAAAGCAAAACCTAAGTAGCTATTTATGACCAAAGCTATATTATAGACTAAAGAAAACATACAACAAATAAACTTGTTTCAAACATGCTATTATATAGAGTTTTGTCTTCAGAAGCTTATGAAAGAAAAAAGGAAGGTAACTAGAAATGACACGAGAAAACAGCCTCACTTAATCCAAGTTTTAATGTATTTATTCTATTTGTGGTTATGGTTTAATTGCAGAGCACAACAAAAATATCTAATTCTCCTAATATTTTTTGTCAACATTCTGGCTCTTTCTTTATGAGAGGAGAAACAAATTTATTACACGTATAACATTATAAACATTAAAATCTGTCTTATTTTCATTGTATTTCCAGGTTAATTAATTATTTCTGTATCTGTTTGGTGTCAGCCTTTTACTCCCTATCCCCACTACCACTTCCCAGCTATCGGGTTCATAATGGCAGAAGTTGTGTCTCTTTGTTCTTTATCTTTGTGTCTCCAGCACCAGGTGCAGTCTAACAAAGTTCTTGGTGCATAGTGGGCACACGATTTGCTCAATGAAGGTTGAACCAAGGAACACCTGAAAACAAATAGCATGCTGCCCATTTTATATCTATTAAGGTGATATGATTAAATATTGTGTCCAAAATTCCTGTAACACAAGGAATAAAGTGGAATATGAATATACTTCAAGTTTGGAAAGGTCAAGGGCAACCCCACACGCTAACTCTACCGTGGTAACATGGTTTCACTAACAGGAAGGCAACACCAATGGGTAGGATGTTGATAACTCTTGGAACCCATTCACTTACCTGAGGTTGAGAGGGGCTGGCAGCAAAGTGAAAGGCAACATTTGTCCTGAGAAATGTAAGTGGCAGAAGGGAAAGGGGAAAAGTGAGAGAAAAGCATAAGTTAGTGAGCAAAAATTATTTATTTAAAAGAAAGCCATCTTAAAGTAGACTCGAGGAGAGCTTCACCTTTGGTGAGGGGAGTTCTCCTCCCATGAAACTGACGAAGTAGACTGCATGGGGACTTGGTGGTTTCAATGCTCAAGAATGACCAGACTGGGGAAAGGGATTATTATTTTTATGTCTTTAAATATCCATGAAGCCATATCTATATAAGGTAGTTTGTTTACTTTTGTAGCCACTTTTGCCTTGGGACTGTCTTGTTCTTGATTTTACAGTCAAGCACAGGGTTTAGGTAACAGAAGTGGGCTGAAGGAGAGAGGAAATCCAGGTTCAAGGTCCTTTTGGATATTGTAGATACTATTTTGAAATAATTTTGATGGACCCATGGCAAAATGGGTCACTTTTTACCGAACACGGTGAATAGATAACCACATGGGATGGTGGCTAGGGACAGAAACACGCCCTTACTATCCCCGATTGCTGCCACACTGGCTGAAATTCTCCAAGATTTAGTTCCCTTTGGGTTAGGCATTGCCTTCTAAGACCCTTCTTTAAAATATAAATACCACCAAAAGAATATAATGAAGTTTTCTTCTCTTCAATTAGTAATTTACTGTGAATTACATTATTAGATACTTTCATTCTTCCATGTAAGACAGCAATGATCTAGGCACTGAAGAAAGGAGAGTGTGAAGAGATAGGAAGCATAAATTGGTA
This sequence comes from Rhinopithecus bieti, assembly GCF_001698545.2. Lineage (NCBI taxonomy): Eukaryota > Metazoa > Chordata > Mammalia > Primates > Cercopithecidae > Rhinopithecus > Rhinopithecus bieti. Next base: position 1,230,833 of record NW_016819136.1, on the reverse strand, counting down.
GCATAGAGGGCTGTCTGCCATGAGCACCTATGAAACAGTTCAAGTGTTTGTCACAAAGACAAATGTGGTCTTCTCTATAGTTTTATAAGGACTACTTTGGGCTTTTGGCTTTCTGGCTCTTGCCTCATCCTTAGCCATGAAGATCATGCACACAAGTCCACAGCAGTCTCAGACCCCCAGGCTGCTGAAACCCCACACCTGGGGGTGCATGCCCCTGTCCCTCCAATGTGCCCTGCATTTCTGGGCATCTGAACTTGAACTTCTGGGATTTCTCATTAGCTTCATCCCCTGGGACTCTCTGAATATTTTTTTCTTTCCACTCTAATTTTCCTTTCATAAAAATTAAATACCTGTTTTAAAATTAATGATTTCTTTAGAAAGGGCATTTCAAGACATTTAAGCAAGGGGTGTATAATTAGAGGTGTTATTTAGAAGTCATAAAATTTGAGCACTATTTATAAAGGTAATGACCACAACTTAGGCTGTCATTAGGCCGGGCTCAGAATTTAGCTCACAACAATAGATGTAATTTTTATATATCTACTTGCAACAGAAATCATAATCAATGTTGAGGATTGTTTCTTCTGAAGCAGAACTGAAAACTTCTGTCCGTAAGTCACCTAAAGAAGCCAAAGTGAGTGTCAAACCCAGTTATGTTTCTGCTCCAGAGAGTCTTTGGACAGAGAGTCCTTGGCCAGAGTTTGGACCTGTGATACTGTGTGTGGGCTGGGGAGAGTCCTTTCAGTAGTCTGGGAGTGTCTCTGGCTGTTACCAGGGCAACATGAGTCCTTCAACTCTCTTTGTTGCCGGATCAGAGAACAAAGAGGACACGATTTTCTTGGCTGGCAACATGACTTCTCCTGACTCTCTTATCTGCACCTTCATCTTTCAAGTCCACTGGTTCTTCGTGACAGCATGAAATTTGCAGAAGCAACCCGTGTTTTTTGGCCATTTTAATTTTCCCCATCATTTGAGTTTCAGTCATAATATAAAATGTATGAAGATTCGATATTCACTTTCTGTTTTGTTTCTTGTTCTTTATGTTTTATTTGCTAGTACAATGCATGCAAGCTTGTAAAACATGTTACTGTGTTTAAGACTATCATTTATGTCCGCTCTTTCTCATGGAGTCAGCAGTATATGCAAAATAAACATTGTATCTGTTGCAGGTGAAATATTCTGCTTCCTTCCACATGAACCCTAACAGAGGTGGGGAAGGTTTATTTTATTACAGGTCATTGACAACAGAACAAAGCTAACTGAAGCTCATGGATTGTTAGTTTTAGAGAAAGAAGTATAACAATTTCAACTGATTTGTTTTAAAGATGAAACACATTTTAACATGTTTATGTTACATTTATTTGTTAAACATAAGAGGCTAAAAAACAATTTTGTTTACTTGTGTTGGCTATTTCAAGAAACGGGAGAAGGGAAAAAATCCATGAACTTGAGAGACAGAGGTGCAGATAGGGGAGTCAGGAGAAGAGGTAGAGACGGGCCCGTGGTGGGGGGCGTAGAGAGAGGGAGAAGAAATATAGAAAGGAGAGTAACCAAGTAGAAGAAAAAGAAAAGAGATGGGACGAAAGACTATATAGAAAGAGAGGCAGGACAAACTTTCAGTAGTTTTTGAGGTGAGTACCAGAGAGGACTGTGAGAGTCACAGCATCTTACACATCTTGATTAACAAGCCCCTAGCACAGACCACAGTGGACATTCAAAGCCCCTCCTTTGTTTGTTGAAGGAAATGGTATCCTATTATTCACCTGAACTATGAACTTCAGAATGTCATTCCCTGTTATCTCCTTCTGCCATCTGCCATGAACTCCCTTCAGGACTGTAGCTTTCCCACCCACCTTCTTGTCATTGGGAACCGTCCGCCCTTCATTCCTCTGGTCTAAGTATAAACTCCGCACTCATGTACTAAATTCCCATTCTTTCTATCATACTCTGGGACTTTGCTTCTACAAATATCCAACTCTCCTATGAATTTAATCTGCCCTTCTACCTCTTTGTTTATAAATATATTCTAGTCTCAACCATTTTCAAAATAAATAACAAACACCTCACCCAAATGCCTCCCTTTTCCCTGAATCTCCATCCTTTAATGTCATCCTATATCCTTCCTCTCTTCACAAACCAGCTGCTTTTAGGAGTATTCCATGTTTATCTCTCTTTCATTCTTTCCTCCACCCACTGCTATCAGTATTCTTTCTCCACCACTCCCTTGAAATTGCCTTTGCTAAGGGTAACAGTCAGCTCCTGCCTTAGTCTATTCAGGCAGCTATAACAAAAATACTGTCAATTCGGTGACTTGTAAAGAACGGAAATCTATTATTTCTTACAGTTTTACAGGTTAGGATGTTCAACATCAAGGTGTCTGATGAACGCCTGCTTCCTCATAGATGGTGCCTTCAAACTGCATCTTCATGTGGTATAAGAGACAAAGGGCCTTTTGGGGGACTCTTTCATAAAGGTATTAATCCCATTCACAAGGGCTCCACTCTGCCAACCTAATCACCTCCCATAGGCCCCAACTCCTAGTACCATCACTGTGGAGATTTCAATGTGAATTTTGGGGAATGCAAACATTGAGACCATAGCACTATCTAATTACTAAATCCAGTAATCCAGTGACTTAACCTCCTGTGATTTCTCCCATACCTCTGGCTGTGTCTACTCAGCGCCTTATGATAGCTTTAGTTTCTCAGACCATCCCTTAAATGAGAATGTTACCCACAGCCTTGTAATCAACTCATTTTAAAATGTGTATCCAGCTGCTGTAAATACCACAATAACGCCAGTGAATCTCAAGTCCCTGTGTCCAGCCCAGGGCCATCTCCTGAGCTCCAGTCACAGAATAGTGATCCCGTGCTGGGCTTCTGCACTTGACCATTCCTTGAGTACCTCAAATTCAACATGGTGAGAGGGAATGTGCTGTCACTTCCCTGATCCTGACCTACTGTGTCCCTTTGTCAGTAAACCTCACCAGACTTCTGACATCACCCCAGGAGTCATCTTGGACTACTCCTTTTCTATCACTTTCCACATTTGATTGATCACCAGGTCCTACTCATTCTATTAGTGTAAAAGTAACCTGCCTCCACCTGAAGCACCTTGTTTGCCCAGTGCAGCATCATTAAGACAGAGAGAGAGAGAAAAAAAAAAGGAATGTAAATCTTTATTGTAGTCTCCTCCAAAATACCAAAATGTGATTATGTAGTATGACACATAACAAAATCGTCTAAAATTCTCTTATCCACCCATTTCTTTAAAAAATCTATTACTTTTCACAGCATGGTAGCTGAGCTAGCTCACTCACACACTCTCTCCTCTTAAAACAGACTCAAGATCCCTACTTAGAAGGCTAGGGGAGGGCTGAAGGCTGCAAGTATTCATAGAGGACTATACATTTGATTCTGCCACATATATTTGCTGAATTATGAATTATCTCCATGTGTACTATTTGACTTGTTTTCTCCCTTACAACCTTGTTGCTGCCATACACATTCAAGTTCTAATTATTTCTTATTCTTCTCCATTCAAATAACTTTTCATTTGCCTATTTGTCCCTCATCTTTCCTCTCTGTAATTCCTCTTCCACACTGCCACTCAAGTCATCTCTAGAAATCAGATCTCTGAATGCTATCCTGTTGCTCACAATCCTTTAATGGCTCCCATAACCTGAAAGATGAAGTTCTACTCCATAGTCTAGCATCCAACATCTTAAAGATCAAAGTTGGGCACTGCCTGTTTCTCCAGCCCTATCTCCTGTAACCCTGTCTTGCCCAGGCATCATGTGGACCAGCTTCTTGATGTGTTCCTGAAGACTGCACTAGTCTGCCTAACTGTAACTCAGAGCTCTCCCCTAAGTGTCATATTAGTATACATCCAACACTTTGCCAGATATCTGTACTTCAAAGTCAACCTGTCCCAGAATGAAGCTATCATCTATTCTTTTTCTTATCAAAATTCTCATTTTCTCTTAGTGGCCCCACCATCTACAAGCCACATTGGCATTAATGACTCTCTCTTTTCTTTTTCCCTCATATCTAATCCAATTTCAGCAATTTCGCCTCCCCTAATATTTCAATTCACCTCCTCATTATTTATTTTGACCACTGCATTAGCCTTCTAACTTCTCTGCATCCTGTTTTGTCCTCTTCAAATCCATTCTCTATACACAATATAGACAACTGTTTAATTTGTGTGTGTGTGTGTGTGTGTGTGTGTGTGTGTGTGTGTGACAGAGTCTTTCTCTATGGCCCAGGCTGGAGTGCAGTGGTGTGATATGTCGCCTCACTGCAACCTTCGCCTCCCCGGTTCAAGCGATTCTTCTGCCTCAGCCCCCCAGGTAGCTGGGATTATAGGCGTGTGCCACCACGCCCGGCTATTTTTTTTTTTATTTTTATTTTTTTAGTAGAGATGGAGTTTCACCATGTTGGCCAGGTTTGTCTTGAACTCCTGACCTCAGGTGATGTGCCGCCTTGGTCTCCCAAAGTGCTGGTATTACAGACGTGAACCACTGCGCCTGGCCTCTTTAAATTTCCTGGGCCGGGCGCGGTGGCTCAAGCCTGTAATCCCAGCACTTTGGGAGGCCGAGACGGGCGGATCATGAGGTCAGGAGATCGAGACCATCCTGGCTAACACAGTGAAACCCCGTCTCTACTAAAAAATACAAAAAACTAGCCGGGCGAGGTGGCGGGCGCCTGTAGTCCCAGCTACTCGGGAGGCTGAGGCAGGAGAATGGTGTAAACCCGGGAGGCGGAGCTTGCAGTGAGCCGAGATCCGTCCACTTCACTCCAGCCTGGGTGACAGAGCGAGCCTCCGTGCCCAAAAAAAAAAAAAAAAAAAAAAAAAAAAAAAAAAAAAAAATTTCCTAATGCCCCTTCCTAAGATCCTCCTACCCCATGATCACATGCTTACCTGTTTCTGTGGCCATTTGCTGTTGCCTGCCTGCAATTTCACACTCTAGCAACACTAAACGCTTAGGCACTGGAGTGTAGAAAAAGAGTAGTGGCACAGTTGTGCGTGTGTGTGTGCAGAGGATAGGTAGATGGCAGGGAGTAATGCTTTAAAGCAGAGTTGTTTTAATTTTAAAGGAATTTTGTAGAGATGGGGTCTCGTTTTGTTGCTCAGCCTAGAGTGCAGTGGCACGATCGTGGCTAAAAACAGCCTCAAACTCCTGGGCTCAATCAGTCCTCTTGCCTCAACTTCCTGAGTAACTGGATCTACAAGTGCACACCATCATGTCTGGCTAATTTTTTTGGTTTTTGTTTTTTTAGAGACTATGTTGCCTAGGCTAGTCTTAACTCCTGGACTTAAGTCATCCTCCTGCCTCAGCCTCCTGAGTAGCTGGGATTACAGGCGGGAACCACTGTGCTCTGCTAGTACAGCTGGATTTAAGTAAATGTTTCAAGGAATTGAGAAACGTATTTAGAGAAACACAAACCACTGGGAGGAGACTTTTAAATAGAAAGTAGAAATAGCTTGTCATAGTGAGAAGAGTGCAGGACCGGGAGTCAGAAGTACAATTTAGCCTTGATTTTGCCCTTTCCTAGCTGTGTGAATTTGAACAAGTCACTTAACTTCTCTGGGCAGCAGTTTGCTCATCTGTTAAAATGAGGCGGGTGGATTAGATTCTCAAAGGTCCTTCAGTTCTTAAAACGTATGATTCTAGGGGAAAAAAATTCCCAAAAGGTGTTCTATGTACATTATAGTGTGCCATTCAAAAACGTACAATAGAAACTTTGATCTTAGAGATTTCGAATTACTTTTTCAGTGTTTTCTCTCAATTCCTGAGCCCAGTTCTCATCACAATCCTCAGCATTTCCCCACTACCATCATCCTTTGGATTTCCAGGTCACCAGCCAGACTGGTGTGTAAATGTGTGATTTTGAAATGCTTTTAAAGTCTGGTTGCTGAGGCTAAGTCATATTATGAGGTAAAAACAGAAAACAACATGAGGGAATAGATTTGCAATTTCATCAGCACGCATATAATTCATTAACACTCGCTACAGTTGTGACCTTATGACTTCATTTTCACAGAATTCAGTTCTCAAAAGGTTCTAATTAACCTTACAGAAGACCATTCCTACAATTCAAATATGCTACCACCAAGTGACACTGCCACTGCTACCAGGTGACACTTGATTGATTGATTAAAGGCAGAGATCAGTTGATAAAAGCAAGGCTTCTCTGCAGTTCAAACTGCACTCTATGCAAGTACTGTAGCATGTTATCACTCCCATCAAATGTGTATTCCCATATGGTTAAATATCACAAGTAGATTTTCAAATTATTAAATTAGGCCAAGCATGGTTGCTCATGCCTGTAATACCAGGATTTTGGGAGGCTGAGGCAGGTGGATCGCTTGAATCCCAGGGATTTGAGACCAGCCTGGGCAACATGGTCAAGCCCCGTCTCTACTAAAAATACAAAAATTAGCTGGGAGTGTGGCACACACCTGTAATCCCAGCTACTTGGGAGGCTGAGGCACAAGAATCGCTTGAACTCAGGAGATGGAGGTTTCAGTGAGCTGAGATCGTGCCATTGCACTCCAGCCTGGTGACAGAGAAAGACTCGGACTCAAAATATATATATTAAATTAAACTGAAGCACCATATTTAGAAATTGCTTTAGGGTAGTGGTTCTCAACTCTGGCTGCACATTAGAAACACCTGGGGAACTTCAAACAATTTACCAGTGCCCAAACCTCTCCCCTAGGGCCTCTGATTTAATCGCTCTCGGTGGATCTTATTCACCAGAGAGTCTTTTTCTCCTTGTTCTTGTGGAGGATAGAGTGTTCTTTGCTCTTAAAATTATCATGTCACCTTTTTCAACACCAGAATTAATGGAGGGACTTGAGAAAAAATGCTGTGACTACTTCTCCATCCTTCTGACCATTCATTCATTTATCTGTCCATGTTTCTGTATGGGTATAACACTATGTCAAAGAGTGTAGAGAAGACCAAGATAAATATTTGAGTCCTATTAGCAACTCTACTGGCTACAGATGTCTTTATAAACTGCCTTAAATTTAAGGAGAACTTTACTGTAGAGCCAAACATTCTGATCAGAAAAATAAGCTGCAAAACAGTGACATGTGCGATTTTGAAATATTCTGATATTTTTAAAATTAACTTTTTAATTGAAATATAACAAACATGTATTATAGAAAAGTGTGCAGTTATAAGTATATATTTGAATAAATTATCATCAAACATAGCCATGCACTTCTATCCTCCCCAAAGGCACCACTATTCTGACTTCTAACATCACAGAATAGTTTTGCCTGCCTGTAAATTTTATATAAATGGAATAAAATAGCATACATTCCTTTTGTCTGGGTTTTTTTTTTTTTTTGAGTCTCACTCTGTCACCCAGGCTGGAGTGCATGGCATGATCTTGGCTCACTGCAACCTCCCCCTCCTGGGCTCAAGCATTCTCCTGCCTCAGCCTCCGGATTAGCTGGGACTACAGGCACCTGCCACCCTGCCCAGCTAATTTTTTTTTTTGCATTTTTAGGACAGACGGGGTTTCACCATGTTGGTCGGGCTGGTCTCGCTCTCCTGACCTCAGGTGATCCACCTGCCTCAGCCTCCCAGGGTGCTGGGATTACAGGTGTGAGCCACCGCGCCTGGCCTGGCTTCTTTTTCTCAACATTGTGAGATGCATCCATGTTGTTGGGTATAGCAATAGTTTGTTCATTTTTATTTTTGTGTAGTATCCCACTGAATGAATACCACAATTAGATATCTAGGAGTTGAGTATAAATCAAAGGAGTGGAATGTAGGCCTTTCAAATTATAGCAATTTGGTAGTTGTAATGGAATCCCATTATGGTTTTAATTTACATTTCTTATAGCTAATGAGGTGGTTTTTTGTTTGTTTGTTTGTTTGTTTTACTATTTGGGTAGCTTCTTTAGTGAAGCATGCAAGTCTCATGCTTATTTTTTCAATGAGCTTGCCTGTTTATTTTAGTTTTTTAAAAAACGGGGGGAAAACAATACTAGTCATACCGAGAAAGGGCAAAGCGGTGTTCCTACCTAAGTTACTAACCTGGAAGGAGAAAGCAGGAGTAATAATAAGGACAAGAAAAGTAGCTTAATGTCTTCCCTAGAACTAAAACAAAACTTCCTTCAGGACTGTGGCACCGGTTGGGAATACAAAAGTATTTAGTCACCAGTCATTCTTGCCTGGGCTTCAGGTTGGACAGGACCCTCACACTGATCCCTGAAAACAGATTCACCTATGAGGTCAACCACTCTCACCTTCTGCACTCCCACTCTTTTGTATAGATTAAGGCCCTGCTGCTCAGTTATGGGAAGGAGAGTTCAGCAGGTGCTGAAATCATATGCTAAGTGGGTAATTTCCTTCGAGAGTCCCGGTCTGTAAGGATGGAAGATGAATTGAGCATCCACAAGCACAGGAAGCACAGACACGTAAACAGAGGAAGTCCCGCTTACCGGAGCTGGAAGTGCTTGAGCTTGGTAACTAGCAGTTTGTACTGGGCACCCAGGGGTGCCATGGATGCTACATCTACAAATATCAATTGCTCCAAGGGGCCTGTCTCGTTGGTTGCTTCTGAGGGACATAAGGTGCGGCTCACTTCTTGGTAGTTGTAGCTCCTCTGGTATCTGAAGCAGCCAATATAGGGGAAAAAAATAAACAAGAACAAGAAAAAGACTCAATGAATGAGTAGGGAAAGGAGCCTATCTCATTTTGCTTCTCTCCAAATTTGTTTTCAAGTCCTTATGTTTTGAATTTTAGACTAGAACTATCAATAGTAATTTTAGAACTAGTGTTGTTGGCATTGGGTTGTATGATATAATAGGGATGTGAGGACTGTTCTGTGCTGACTAGTTCACTTAAGCGGCATCTACATTACCCTAAGCCATTCTCCTAATTCAATGAGGAATAAATATCCAATTTGAGGGGGAAACTGGCTTGATAAAACAACGAGCTGATTCCCATTTTCTACTCTTCAAACTATTGCTAAAATAGAGAGTAAGGAAAGCCCTGGAGTCCAAGTCAAAGCTATCAGAGTCAGTATTTCAGTCCTCGAATTCTTCAACCTTTAAAAATAATGTTATGCATGCATTTTGCATGCCTTCCAAGTTTTTTTTATTAATGCAGTAGTATCTTACACACTTCTCCCCTGCAAAAATAGAAACTCGAGGAGGGCAGGCACGTTGTTGTTTTTTCACTGCTGCATCTCCAGCACCTACCACTTAATAGTGTTCAATAAATATTATTGAATGAAGAATGCAGACACACGATGGGCATTTTGAAGAACAGGGGAAGAGTTACTCATTTATGTTAACTGCTGGACGTAGCCCATTGGACTATTGGTTGACCCAGTACCCAAAAGCTACAGAGTATCATAGTATGTTTTTAAAATGGTAAAAGCTCTTCTAGGTGTTGCCAGTCTAGGTAGAGTGCTCATTTAAAAATTGAACAGAGCCAACAGGTCAGAGAGTGCACCATGATCATTATTTGCACTTTGTATGCAGAGATGTCTCGACATTCCAAATGTCTGATTTTTCCTTTCATTGGGGAAAAGATCAATTAAGTTCTAGGACACTGAAGAAAACCAAATGTAGTGAAGTTGCCTGGAAGAAAACCCACTTACAGTCCTTGGAAGAGCAGAGGAACCTGCCAGGACAGCACCTCTTTCTGCTGACGAACTACAACAAGGACCGGGTAGTTGAGATTCTCAGAGGAACTGTTCACATACACCCTCACGGCGGTCACCTGCATGGCAGGGGAGAAAGAGGTAATGCAAAACGTGCACACGCACACACACACACACGCGCGCACACACACACACACACCATAGTTGCCCTATGAGGTTCAGAAACACTTTAATTTCTGATAATTGCTTCTCAGGATAGGTAATCCAAATGCCCCCGTTGTTTCTCTTCATTCATATTATAACCAGAGTGGGTCTCAACCTTGATTGCACATTGAAATTGCATGGGGAGAATTTTTTAAAATGATGCCTAAATCCAACCTGCTAAAATTTTGATTCCATTAATTTTAGATGAGACCAAATTATAAAGCCTTCAAATAGCAAGCTGAGGAGTTTGAACGGAGCAGGCAACACAAGATTTTGAGAATGAACCCAGAACAGAAAAGAAAGATACTGACGTGTTTTCTTCTTATTTGAATATAAATGCTAAAGATACAAATATCTAAAATAAAACAACACATACAAAGCCACCCTCCTTCAAAACAAATCCCATGAGACCTTCAATTGCTGAAAAACTTTAATTTTGGGTTGGTAAATCATTCTGTGTTTCAAATCAAAATGTTATGACCACACTTTGTTAAAGCCTGACAGATGGCCTGATGCTCCCACCAACAATAAATCATGACGCTTCCCCAGCAACAGATATCACAGGGCTGAGTATTCTTCTCTTTCCCTTTCTCTAAGGTATAAATCAATCCTTGACACAAAATGCTTTTTTATGTCAGTAACTCCATAGGTCTTTCTGAATACATGCATATCAATCCAAGAATTTAACCCTATTATGGTTATTTTAAAGACAGGAAAGTGAATGTGACTTTGGATCTAGATGGTGTTAGTGTTTTCTTCCTTTCTTTTGTTTTTTTCTTTCTTGAGACAGAGTCTCCCTCTGTTGCCTAGGTTGGAGTGCAGTGGTGTGAACTTGGCTCACTGCAACCTCCTGGGTTCAAGGAATCCTCGTGCCTCAGCTTCCCAAGTAGCTGGGATTACAGGTGTGCACCACCTTGCCCGGCTAATTTTTGTATTTTTAGTAGATACAGGGTTTCACCATGTTGGCCAGGCTGGTCTCAAACTCCTGACCTCAAGTGATCTGCCTACCTCAGCCTCCCAAAGTGCTGGGATTATGGGTGTGAGCCACCACACCTGGCCTTCTTTCAATTTTTGTAATACCATAGGCAACATGGAACAGAACAAAATAGAAGAGAGATAGGGTGAAAACAACAACAACAAAATTTAATCTTCCACATGAGATTTTGTTTTTCTGATGCCTTAGTATTCTCTTGAAAATTTCTTTATTAGAAGAAAGAAAATGAAACAAGAAAATCCTGCAATTAAGCCCTAATGATCTATCGCAAATTCAAAATGGAAATTAGGAGGAAACAGAATAGCATAGATGTCATATACTGCCATTTGGTTCTCATATCATTCTCCTTAAGCCACTGCATTGCTTTTTAAATGTTAAAATAGCCCAAGAGTAACTTACTAATTTGATAGGAAGTGCTTGCCCTGAAGGGAGAGTTTTCTTGTGCCTACACTCTACATGTTTCCATGGAAATTATGCTGCAGCTGAAAATTGCCACCATATCTCTAGCGAGACCTCTTTCTTAAGCTCTGAATCTTCCACAGGCACCTCACACTCAAAGCATCTGAAATGGAATTGATCACTCCCTTCATTCTTAACTTTAATTTCTTCTGAATTCCCTTGATTGTTGAATGGCCCCATCGTGCAGCCATTCATCTAAGCCTGAAACTGGAGATTCATACTTGATTCCTGCTTCTTTAGTTCCTTTGATTCTATGTCCTTAATACCATTCACACCCAGATCCTCCCCTCCACCCCCAGTGACACTCTCATAGCTCAGTCCTGCATCACAGTGACCCTCCTTGGCAGCCCCTATCTAATCTTCCGACTCCAGGGCTGCACTTGCTAGAAGGGCAGTTTCATCTGTCATTCCTCATTCCCCTGTTGAAAAGGCCTTCAGTGGCTCTGAAGAATTTTTGGATTTACCCCAAAGTAACAAGAATACTATAATGAGTGCTCATATACTTATCATCCAGTTTTAATAATTACTAACAAATGTATTTTATTTCATTTATACCTCCTATTTCCCATAGACCCCCACCACTGGATTATTTGAAAGTACACACCATGCCGGGCGCGGTGGCTCACGCCTGTAATCCCAGCACTTTGGCAGGCCGAGGCGGGTGGATCACCTGAGGTTGGGAGTTTGAGACCAGCCTGACCAACATGGAGAAACCCAGTCTCTACTAAAAATACAAAATTAGCCGGACGTGGTGGCGCATGCCTGTAATCCCAGCTACTCAGAAGGCTGAGGCAGGAGAATCACTTGAACCCAGGAGGCAGAGGTTTCAGTGAGCCAAGATTGTGCCATTGCATTCCAGCCTGGGCAACAAAGAGTGAAACTCCGTCTCAAAAAAAAA
>NW_016819136.1:1173128-1218290 GCF_001698545.2 Rhinopithecus bieti | reverse complement strand
AAAACCCCCTCAAAAAAAAAAAAAAAAAAAAAAGAAAGAAAGAAAGAAAGAAAGAAAGAGGTACACACCAAAGACCGCATCATTTATCCGCACCACAGTTCAGTCTATATCTCTAAGACACGAAGCTTTCTCTTTTGAACTTAAATACAACACCATTATCCTACTTGATAAAATTAATAATCCTAACAATTACTAACATCCACATAGTGTTTGAATTTTTTCAATTGTTTCAAAATTTTTTTCCAGTTAAAAAAAATTGGGCACAAACAAGACCCGTATGTTGTAGTTGGTTCATACGTCTTTTGAGTCTCTTTTAATGTAAAGGGTACCCCTCTCTCCTTTTTGGGGACACTTGTTTGTTAAAGAAAGCAGCTCACAAAACAGCATTACAAATCTGTAGAAGAACCCATGTTCCGGATTTTGTGGATTGCACCCTGCAGTGTCATTGAACAGGTTTTATTGATCTCCTGTATTTCCTGCAAACTGGTAGTTAGATCTAGAGGTGTCGTTAGATTCAAGTTGTCAAATTTCTCAATCTTTTTCGTGAATTTTGAGTCATAGTCAAGGAAGTTTTCGTTGACTTCCTTGTTACTGGAGAATTTCAGTTCCCGATTACTGAAGAATTTGTTCATACTTTCTTTTAGTATTTTATGGTTTCATCCTAAAAAATTGTTTAAACCTCTAATCCCTTTGTAATCAATACTTGCATGTAGTATAAGGAGTGATTGCAATTTTATCTTTGTTTCATACGGTTCTCCAGTCATTCCAACATCACTTACTTAAAAGTTCACCCTTTCTCCACGGATTTGAATCCCTCAAACCTCTTCTTGATGTCTTCCGTGCCTTCGTCTCTAGTTTCTTTGCCTACCAACACCTCCACTGTCTTGTCATGTCCAATTACTGTTTCTCAAAAAGGTTATGTCCCCAGTGTTGACTGGCCTTGGATATCTTCCTCATTCTTAAAGTCTTCCTTTAGGAAGTCTTCCCTAACATTTTCCTACCCTACCAAATAAGTGGTGTCCCTCCCTTTTGTGGGTGTGCTGTGTGGCCTCTGATTACCTCTATATGGTATCTCTACCACATATAGTATCCTTAAAATGTAGTCAACTTTATTATTTTTCTTGGTCATTTCTTTTATCACTTAAATTGAAATATAATTCATACATCACACAATTCATTTTTTTAAGTGCACAATTCAGTAGTTTTTAATATATTCACCAAGTTGTGCAACCATCACCATTCTCTAATTCTAATATTTTTCTCACCCCAAAAGAAACCTGTGCTCATTAGCAGTCACTCCTCATTCCTTCCTTCCCCCAATCCCTGGCAACCACTTACCTAATTTCTGTCTTTATGGATTTGCCTATATTTCAAATAAATGGAACAACGTGTCCTTCTGTATCTGGCTTATTTCCTTAGCATACTGTTTTTAAGGTTATTCATGTTGTAGCATGTATCAGTACTTCATTCCTTTTTATTACTAAATAATATTCCATTGCATGCACATAGCACATCCTGTTTATCCATTCTTCAGCTGATGGACATTTGGGTTGTTTTCACTTTTTAGCTGTTATAAACAATGTTTCTGTGAACATTTGTATACAAATTTTTGTATGAACATATATTTTCCATTCTTTTGGGCATATGCCTATGAGTAGAATTGCTGGGAGACACAGTAACTCTATGTTTTACTTTTTGTGGAACTGCCAAAATGTTTTCCAAAGAGGTACATCATTTTACATTCCAGTGATTTACCTAGCAAGCAATATATAAGGGCTCTAGTTTCTCTACATCCTTGCCAACACTTGTCACTACCTTTTTTTTTTAATATAGCCATCCTAGTGGGTGTAAAATTGCATCTCATTGTGGACCACATGATATTTAAACTACTAGTTTACCTGCCTGGCTCTTCTAGGAAGCTGCAAACTTCATCTTTGGCATCCTTAGTGCCTGGCAGAGTGCATTAGCTTAGAAGCAGGCTCACTTTTGAGGCTGTAACACAGACACTCACCAGCATTATATAGCATGTGTTTTTAGAGCACACTTTGGTCCGGCTTAAAAGCTATAGCAGTCAGAACTGAGATAAAACCTAAAGAACTTGTCTGCCTCCCTTTTTTCACCTAAGATGCAACCTCCGCCTCCCTTCTTAAGTACTTAATGTCAGATGGGATTTCCCTCAATCTTTTTTTTTCACACTTTGATCTAAGGCAAAGATTTTCAAATTTTAGTGTGCGTTTTAGCAAAGCAAATCCCTCAAGTCAACCCCCAGCATTTCTGACTTGGCAGATCAAGAATAGAACTTAAAAACATAAATTTTAGCAAGCTGCTGGGGGATTCTGATGTACATGGGTGGGGACTAGACTTTGGAAAGGATTGTTCCAAAGAAACCATCTAATGGATAACTCCATTTGTCAGTAACTCGCCAACTGCCCATTGTTCTGAGATGTACATCCATGAAGTCACCAATGTTAGAGCTGGTCTGGAAGCTGGTGTTTGTTGAGGCTGACACTGGACTGGCAGAACAGATGTATCACTGCCATGATTATCCCACTTCACTGTTCATCTCCACACCCTCATTTTATTCCTGGCCTGGCTTTTGCAATCCACTTAACCTTTTTATTATTTAATGATGTTCTTACTAGTCATAATAAAAACAAACTCAGAGATACTGGCATAATAAATTGCCAAAATACGTTAGAGTAGGAGCTAGAAGACATTGAGCAGTTTTTCCAAGATGAACAGATAGTGGATTACCCCCAGGAAAGGATAAAGAGCCCTGATCAAAATTTGCTTTGCCTTTCCTGAGGCTAATATGCAGCTGAGAAAATTGGATTACATTTGCAGCAGCAAAGAAAGCTGCGTAAAGGCAAAACTAAATGAAGGACAGGGTATTGACCATGCTTAATGGGCGCTGACACCTTGTGAAAGGCCATTCCTAAGAGCTAAGATTTTTCCTCTTGTTGCTTTTTCCTGTTGTCATGACAACAAGAGCACTTTTATTGCATAAATCTGGTTTGCTTTCTGTGTTTACTACAAGCAGGAAATTGAATTATAGCTAGCTAAGAGAGAATTATTTAAGTACTTCCATCTCTGATATTATATAGATCACAGTTATGAAAGGTCTTAAAGCTTAGAGACTCTCCTTTTAATCTTTCAGCATGTCAGTAGGGAAAGGTTCAAAATTATAAGGAATATATTTCTGTTGCATAAAAGAATGGAAATGAATTCAATTCAAAATCTAGTTTATTTTTGCTAAAATAATGAGACTGCAGCCTATATTATCTGGAATATTAGATTAAGAATCAGAGATTATTGGTTTCCATTATTTAGTACACCACTGTTTTCCTGTATGATCTTGAAAAACTGACTCCACTTGTAAAAGAGCTACAACAGTATCTGCTGATGGTCCTTTTTTCAGATGTTTAACTGCTTGAGTAACTGCGCTGTGTTTGGTTGTGTTCGCTGAGTGTACCTCTGCAGGCTTCTCTTCCCTCCCTCCCTCCTGTCTTTCCCATGCTCCCACTCTCATCCATCAAACATTTACTGAGGATTTGCCCTGAGTCAGGAGCTATGGGGGGTGCTGGGGATATTCTAAAGGCAACCGTGCTCTCGAGGAGACTTACAATCTAGTCAGAAAGACAAATGGAAAAGGCACCAATAACTGCATAATGTGATTAGTATGATGGTAGCAATGTGAGCAAGTACTGTGGGTACACAGAGGACAACGTGATTACCCCAAGGGGAGTCAGGAAAGCAGCACAGGCTTCCTACAAGTTGGGCTCTTCCACATAGGTCCTGCCATTGCCTGCTTGATGCATAAGACCTTCACTCAGTGTTGGAAAACCTTACATCTGGGAAGGCGCTTAGGAAGACCATCTACTCCAATGTACAGAGGAGGAGCCTGAGATAGACATGATGGCACCTCTCCAAGGATACTCAGCGATGGAAGAATCATGACCAGAACCCAAGCCTGTGTTCCAATCTCCACGCAATGTTTGGTCAGAAGATGCTGCCATCACTATTTTGAATCCCTGGCTCCACTGTACCCAACTCTGTGTCATCTATTATTCTACTATGAAATGAAGAAGCTATATAAACACCACACAGGAGGGGAAGAGACAAGCCACAGACTAGGGATGTTTGTACATATAAAACAGGCAAAATATCAGTGTCTTGAATATATAAGGACCTTAAAACTCATAAGAAAAAAAAACCACCAATGGAAAAAGTGGGTTAAGGATATAAACAACAACTGAAAAGAATGACCAGACCAGGCGTGGTGACTCATGCCTGTAATCCCAGCACTTTGGGAGGCTGAGTTGTGTGAATCCCTTGAGCTCAGGAGTTTGAGACCAGCCTAAGCAACATGGTGAAACCCCTGTCTCTATTAAAAAAAATACAAAAATTAGCTGGGTGCAGTGGCGTGCTCCTGTAGTCCCAGCCACTCAGAAGGCTGATGCAGGAGCACTGTTTGAGCACAGGATGCAGAGGTTGCAGTGAATCAAGATCAGGCCACTACACTGCAGCCTGGGCAATGGGAGTGAAAACCCTGTCTCAAAAAATATTAAAAAAAAATAATAAAAAGAATGACCAAAGAACCTGTGAAAAGATGTTCAGCACTTACACTCATCAGAAAGGTAAAGCCTCCCAAGTATTGACAATACCATGTTTGCAACATGTAGAGAAATAGAAATTTGCATATTGCGAATGAAAATGTTATTTGGTGCAATGACTTCAGTCAGTTGCCAATATCTACTACAGTTGAAGATGAGTTCGCATTACATCTAAGCATTTCCATGACTAAGTTTAGGCACAAGAAAACTCTTACATATGCACAGGGAGTCATAAACAAGAATGTTCACTGCAAGCATTGGTTGCAGCAATAAAATTTGGAAACAACCTAAATGACAACCAAATAAACTAAATAATAGAAGTATGAAGAGATAAATTATATTCATGCAATGAAATGCTATACAGTGGTTAAAAGCAAATGAACTGAAATATGTATCAGTATGGATAAATCTCAGGAAGATAAATTGAGAGAAGAAGCAGGTTGCTGAAGGAAACATACTTAATTTTCTCATTTATTTAACTTTGTAAACAAGGAAAACAATACAACATTTTTATTTGTACATCTTCAGTAAAATGTATATACTCAGAAATGATAAACATCACATTTAAAATAATGGATTTCAAGAATTTTGAAGGACCTGAGACTTTACCCCTTTGCCGCAGTGTCATCGATACTGGGAGAAGAACATCTCCTGGGTTGGAAACAAATAATTTGCTGACTCTTGTGAGGGTAAGCAGCATTAGCTTCACTTCTTCTGGTCCCCCAGTACTATGAAGGTGACATAGATGGGTCCAGACGGATACCTACCTACATGCAGGGGGTTGCACTACAGGAGAGGAACCCTGAGCTTAGAAAACCCAAGTTTTTTACAACAGACAGTAAGTCTGTCTTTCCTTTAGTCCACAGGGAGATATCATTTGCTTTCTGAGGCTGTTTGCTATGCAAATATACTTGAAATGATAGTATTTTAAAAACTTCAGTTGGTGCCTTCCTGTAAGATGTGCAGAAATCAAGAGAACCTATGAAGGACTGTCTCCCCAAAATGGTCACTTTTAGGGATGGAGGAAGAGGATGAGGGTGAGGAAAAACAGGAAATATATTATCCTTTTATTTCTTAAGCAGAGTGTGAGGCACATATGTGCTTGTTACATTATTTTCTAGACTTGTTTTATGTCTAGAATGTTTCCTACTAATAATAAAAAAGAAGCCATGATGTGCTGGCCTTTGTGTTTGCCCACTTTTGAGCGACAACCCTCATTTTATAAAGGCTCCTTGTTACGCACAGGTGTGGCAGAACCCAAAATGTACTCTCATTGCTCTCCTGGCTCATTTGCCGTGGTGTACGCTTACTCTAGTGTTTGGCTTGCTTATGCTAACTTCATAGATCAGATCCCCCCCGCTCTCTGTCTGTCTGTCTCTCTCTCTCTTTCTGTCTCTCATATGCAAGTGGAAACTCTATTTCAGGATGTGGTGCTGAAGAAGCACTAACTGCCTCTCTTTAGGTCTCAGCCAGTGGCAGAACTTTGCATTGTCTCTGACCTCATTCACATAGCTCATTTCTCCATTTCTCGGCCCTGGAAAAGAAATATAGCCAGGGGACCCAGGTGAAGTTGGTATTACATTGAACAGTAATGTGCAAGGCTTGATTCTGTGTCATCAGGTTAGCTTCCTAGGATGCCGTAACCAGGTACCACAAAGTAGGTGGCTTGAAACAACAGAAAGTTATTCTTTCACAGTTCTTCAGACTAGAAGTCTGGAATGAAGGTGTTAGCTGGGCCATGCTCCCTCTGAGACCTTCCTCTGGATAGAAACCTTCCTTGCCTCTTCCTGCCTTCTGGTGGTGTCTGTGAACCCTTGGCATTCCTTAGTGTGTGAATCACTGTTTGCTAATCACTCCCTTCTCTGCCTCTGTTGTTACATGACGGTCCCCCTGTGTGTCTCTGTCTTCACATGCTGTTCTCTGTGTGTGTCCAAATTTCCCTCTTCTTGTAAGTATTTCAGTCATTGGATTGGGGCCCTAATGACCTCATCTTAACTGGGTCACATCTGCAAAGATGATACTTCCAAATAAGGTCACATTCATAGATTCTAGGGGTTAGGACCTCAACATATATTTTTGGGACAACAAATCAACCCATAATATTAGGTTTGTAGGATTTTAAAGCAACTCATTCTCCAAAACTCTACCTTTCCATTACTGTCATCTTATCTTCAGCTTTTACTTACTTGCTGTTAAAGTAAATTAACATGGAGGCCAGACCTGAAGAATTCCTGAGCAGACAAAGCCAGTTAGGCCTCATAAATGTCCTAAACTTTGCTTGACTTGCAAACATAACCTGGGATGATGGGCACTGTGGCTCCTGCCTGTAATCCCAGCACTTTGGGAGGAGGTGGGTAGATCACCTGAGGTCAGGAGTTTGAGACCAGCCTGACCAATGTGGTGAAACCCGCCTCTAGTAAAAATACAAAAATTAGCTGGGCGTGGTGGTGGGCACCTGTAGTCCCAGCTACTTGGAAGGCTGAGACAGGAGAATGGCTTGAACCCAGGAGGCGGAGATTGCAGTGAGGCGAGATCGTGCCACTGCACTCCAGCCTGGGTAACAGAGCCAGACTCTATTTCAAAACAAAACAAAACAAAACAAAAAAAAAACTTAGGGCATACCAATCAGACGCCACAGACTAACTTACAGTTCTGTAACTAGGAACTTTCCAGCAGGATAAACCAAGTAAGGCAGTTGTGTAACTGTAACTAATAAAATATTTTCTTTTCTTCATTTCTATTTTCACCCTATCAAAGCCTTCTTGTGTTCCCTTGGTCGAGCCCAGGAAACCACTTTGGTTTGGAGCTGCCTGATTGATGGATCTCTGTTTGCTCAAATACTCTCTTTAAATTCGTATTGTGCTTCAGTTTACTTTTTAACGCTGCCAAGACTCTTCATGGGATTGCCAGTCACAGCTGGCCGAGTGAAGATGGGACTGCTGGGAGAGTCCGGTGACCGTTGTATAAAAACAGCTGCCCCTGAGCAAAGCAGACCTGCAGTCCTGAATCCCTTTCTTATCAGAAGCTAGTAATTCTCATTACATGGAGCATTTCATCCCAAGCTTTTCATAACTACTGCAGAGAGTTGAGCTACTTCCATCACAAGTTATACTTTTTTAAAAAAGATAAGCATTAAAATAATTTCTATAGTTATTGATGTGACTGTTTAAGATTCCTTCAGTCTGATTCAGCCTTTAAAACTATCTTCTGTACACTTACAGCATAATAAAGAAAGATATATAGAACTAGATTTTATTTCTGACACTAACACCTACTAGCTGGGTGGCCTTGGACAAATCACTTAAATTATCTGGCCTTCGGTTTCTTCAATTGTAGAATGGGGACTGTAATACCAGACTACCTATCTCCCTGGGCAGTTTCATCCATCAAATGGTGAATGATGTGGGGCTGTGTTTTGTGACTTCAAAGAGCACCGGGGAGTGCAGGAGGCAGAGCTGTTTCCATTCCCATCCACTCGTTGGTCAGTCAGTTATTGACTGTCTGTTTCCTACGTGTGGAGACACACCTATAAGCTCAATCACCTCTGGCAAAAAAAAAAAAAAAAAAAAAAAAAAAAAAAAAGAGATTATATAGTCCATCTCATGTAGGATATTAATTTCTTTCCACAGCCTGGCTTCCAGCTAGCCTGGAAGAGCTCATTCCAGTGAATTCCATCTCATTGAAAAGTATAGTTTATTCCTTGGGAGCTATTTATTCCCTACACTTTTAAATTCTTGACATTTTGTACTCAGAGCACTTTTCTAGAAAGAGACAGTTTCCAGACCTCATCTCATCAATTTCATTATGCCTAACAATAATCTAGAATAAATATAGCCATATAAGCCTTCATCCTTTGGTTTATAATCTAGATTTTATATTAAAATGTTCAATTCAATACAAACACAGAAAAACATTGAAGAGAAGGATAATCATTGGCAGGCTAAGAATACAGAAAAATGCACAGTCAGATTCTGGCTACTTTCTGATGAACTTTGTTCAATCAATAAATGTTTGACTCCCTATCCTGTGAGAAGCATTGCTCTGGACACAGGAGATACATTAATAAGCAGTGTAGACATAGCACTTTTCTCTTTGACATCAGAGGTTTGCGAACAGGATGCCAGTGAACAAGCCATTATATTGACATTCAAGTTCCTGTGGGATTGCATGACATAGATTTTGGGGGGAATATTTTCCTAAAGGATGAATTGGAATTAACCAGAAAAGGAGGGGGAGGGCAGAGCAAGATAAGTTTCCAAACAAAGGCTACAGTGTAGTAGACATAAGGAAGGAGAAGACAGACAGTAAGAGAAGCATATTTGAAGAATTAAGAGAAAATGAGTTTGGCTGGAGCATGAGGTGCATGAAGGGCTATTATAATTCCAAAGAGTGTTATAAGTCATATTGGGGCAGTTGGGGCTTTATTCTAAGGACAAAAGAAAGCCTTTGGAAGGTTTTAAGTGCCACCGTGTTGCCATGCTCATCCCTGGAAACTTAGTGTTGCCTCTGTTGCTGCTGAACAGCTGCTTTCCTGTATCGTTGGTTCCCAAGTCAAAGTCTAGGGAAAGCAGATCTGATTGGCAGCATCTTGGCTGCATGCCCATGCCTGAGCTTGGTGGGGGGTAAAAATAAGAGGGGGGATGAGAAAGGAAGTGCTTGGTGTTGATCTTCTGTCATGAAAGGGGTTCTACCTCTAGTTAATACTCATGAAATGGAGAATTTCTGCCAAACACATAAGAATGATGTATTAGTCCATTTTCATACTGCTGTGAAGAAATACCCAAGACTGGGTAATTTATAAAGAAAAAGAGGTTTAATGGACTCACAGTTCCACATGGCTGGGGAGGCCTCACAATCATGGCAGAAGGCAAAGAGGAGCAAAGGCATATCTTGCATGGCGGCAGGCAAGAGAGCGTGTACAGGGGAACTGCTCTTTATAAAGCCGTTAGATCTTGTGAAACGTATTCACCATCATGAGAACAGCATGGGAAAAACCCATCCCCATGATTCAGTCACCTCCCACCAGTCCCCTCCCAAGACACATGGGGATTACGGGAGCTACAATTCAAGATGAGATTTGGATGGAGACACAGTCAAACCATATCAAATGGGGTTCAGATTGGGCATTCAAAACATGATTAAGCTCCCTTACACTTGGGACCCTTTTAACACGCAATAAATAGTGAGACTATCCGAAAGAGCAGTTGTTCCCTGGAACATACTTTGGGAAATACTGTCCTGGATATTTTTCATGGAAACTGGTGTGAAGATACTATGTCCTGAAGAATCTAACAGATTCTGGGCAACCTTTGCCTCTCACTCCAAGAGCTAAATCATTTTCCGTCTCTCCAGGTTCCTCAGTTTTTGCATTGGTTTGCTTGCTTTTTTTTTTTTTTTTTTTTGAGATGGAGTTTCACTCTTGTTGCCCGGCTGGAGTTCAATGGCACGATCTCAGCTCACTACAACCCCTGCCTCCTGGGTTCAAGCGATTCTCCTGTCTCAACCTCCCAAGTAGCTGGGGTTATAGGCATGCACCACTATGCCCGGCTAATTTTTTGTATTTTTAGTAGAGATGGTGTTTCACCATGTTGGCCGGGTTGGTCTTGAACTCCTGGGCTCAGGTGATCCGCCCAACTCAGCCTCCCAAAGTGCTGGGATTACAGGCGTGAGCCACCGCGCCGGCTTCATTGGTTTTTCAGTCCCACTGACATCCCTCTGGCTTTAGACATCCCCAGGCTTGGCTCCTGGGAGGTAGCCAACAGCCTGGGTTGGTTCAGCCTCCTCGTGGGTATCTGAGTGTGCTCATCTGCTATGCATGATTTCTTTTTTCCTCTTTATCTTTCCTGTCTCTTTCTACTTCTTGCTAGGTCTCATACTCCTGTGAGGGGATTGGAAAAGGAAAAATAATTATTTTTCTGGTTTGAGACAGATCTCAAGTATCCATGCCCTGGATTTTATTTCTATATATTGCGGGCAAGTATCTTCTAGAACTATTCTGGGGCCTACTTAGTTAATGCTCTGAAGATGGAAAAGTAGTAGAAAATTATTGTTATGATTGTAAGAGTTGTGATCTGACACTTACCAGCCTTTTATTTTCGTAATAGAATTTATTGCCAGACTGGCGCCATTTATAACTTTAAATACATGTTTGTCAGGATATAAGTATTACCTAAAGGAAACTGCTTTCTAAATGAGCAAAACCAATCATCTGCAAACATCTTCCTCTTCAAAGACAACTTCTTGAGACAAGCAGAAGAGGCTTCAGGTAAGGCCATGTTTAAGAGAGAAAACCATTTCTAATCGTGGAAAGAACATTGTGGTAGAGATGATCTATACCACTTGAATTCACTCTCATACTCAGAGGAGATGTTCATCTTTTGATGGATGAAGGTAGATGGCAGCAGCACCCCAGCTTTTCCCCCTGTCACATCTTGGTCCCTGCCTATGTCTGGGCCCAGGAAGCTGTTAACAAATGCCCCAGCTTCAGCTCCCTCTATGAAGACGTTTGGTGGGATTGGTTTGGGGTTACCAAGCATCCAAAACCCTTGCATGTTCTGGAGGAACCACTCCTCCTCCACCCCACTGTGTGAGTTTTGTGGGACACAAGGCTGCCTATGGATGTCAAAGGGGCCGGATACAGGACCTCCTGTGCTTGGGTAGATGGATATGCCCATTTGGTACATTCAATTGTGAGTAAATGACACAAAAATGAAGAGAGAGTTTCGAGTTCACTGGCAATGGTAATATCAATAGGGTCCATAGCAGCAGGATCCGGGGTGACCATATGTAGTGGCAGTGTAGGCAGTGGTGTGGGGGAACAACCCCAAGCAAACCATTTCTGTGGCATGACTGCTGCTATAATTTCCTGCAGCATAGTCTCCCTTGGTCCCCAAATGTTGTCTGAGCCCAGTAACTTATGTTTGTGAGCTACTGGGTATCTTTTTAATGAATTCTTTTTCTGCTTATATTTGCCAGTTGATTTCTGTTGTTTGTAGCTAAGACCCCTGCATGAACCTACGTCCTCTTTCCTTTTCTGTCCGTGTCACTCACACCTCACAGCAATTTTAGAGTCTCCCTGTCTACAAACCTCCCCAAATCTTCATTGCACACCTTGATCTCACCACTGTTTGTCTCTCTCCTTATCCTCCAATGTTTATCCCTTTGTTAACCAGATAAACATTGTCTGATTCTTAGAAAGCTATAATTCTTCCTCCCCGGTAAAGCTGGTATGGAGAGAAAGGCCAGGCAAATACAGGGAATTTTTTAGAATGTAGGAGTAAAGAAGAAAATACAACCGTGGACACTTAAGTGTTAACTTTTTGGCCCATAACATAGGCTCTGGGTAGGGGGTTATTGAAGATAGGTGTGAGTCACTTTGTTCACAAAAGGGCAGTTAAATCTAGAGGGACAGAAACAGTCAGTTAGTCCTGTTTGTCATGGCTTATCTTCGTGGCCGCTTAGTGGGGACCCAGAAATACCAGTTCTCGGGAATAACACTTCCCTGAAGTCACAGACAGGCCAACTGCTCGGGTCTCCAAGATGTCCTGTTCCTGACACAAAGAAGGAACCCAGCATTGATGAAAATAACACACACACGCACACACACACACAACTAAAGCTTACCCCTTGGGATCCACAGGGAGTCAGAGTAAGATCTTGGTTCATGGGAGGCTGTGGCTCTTTTAAACACTGAAGAAAATTTGACAACTTGACAGTTTTACTTAGTATCAACCCAGCTTGCCTGGCACACAAACAGATGGCTGGACAATTCATTGGGGGAAAACGATAATAAAAAATCTCATTTCAGTTTTCAGTAATTGTAAGGGAGTCAGACATAGTTTTAAATTGCATGATCAAAAGACGTGACTGTGAAAATATGATATGATATTTAAAAATTATTTTTGTTGTTGATAAGCATAGCTGATGTGCTCTCGTGGGCACATCTTGTGATTTAGTAGAAATATCTTGAGGAAATACCCTTAGGAACTTGAATTACATTCCTGGCTATGCTTCAAACTAGTACATGATTTGGGGCAAGTAATTTATATCACTTACTCTCAGTTTTCTTCTTCGTTAAATGGGAAGAGGTTGGGAGATTTAAAATGTACTTTGAACCTCAAAATAGAAATACCATTTGACCCAGTAACCACATTACTGGGTATATGCCCAAAGGAATGTAAATCATTCTATTACAAAGACACCTCCATGCATATGTTCACTGCAGCACCATTCACAATAGCAAAGACATGGAATCAACCTAAATGTCCATCAATTATAGATTGGATAAAGAAAACCTGGTATATATGCACCATGGAATACTGTGCAGCCATAAAATAGAATGAGATTATGTCCTTCGTGGGGACATGGATGGAGTGGAGGCCATTATCCTTAACAAACTAACACAGGAACAGAAAACCAAATACCACATGTTCTCACTTGTAAGTGGAATCTAAATGATGAGAACACATGGACATGTAGAGGGGAACAACACACACTGGGGCCTACTGGAGGGTGGAGGATGGGAGGAGAGAGAGGATCAGGAAAAATAACTAATGGGTACTAGGCTTAGTTGAGTGATAAAATAATCTGGGTGATGAAATAATCGTACAACAAAGCCCCATGACGCAAGTTTACCTATACAACAAACCTGCACATATACCCATGAACTTAAAATAAAAGTTTAAAAAGAAATAAAATAAAATTTCAAGGAAAAAACTTAAAAAAATTCTTTAAGGTCTTTTGAATTCTTAAAATATAGCTACCTCTTTCTTATGGTTCAAAGGATTTTTATGTTTCTTTTAGCTATGGATGAAAAAATCCAGAAAAGAAGTCTCAGATGCAAGCCCAGTTATATTTATGTAGCTAAAGACAGTTGACAAAGATAAGCTCATTGACTTGGATAAAGGAAATGATGGAACATGACATCAATGCAATTATATACACACTGCCCAAGGCACATGTCTTCTTCATCTTCCACCACTGGAAGACAGATTTCTACCACTGGAACTCTATAGCAAAACTTTGATAATTGGGAGATCAGCCCTCTAGCAACTGAGATTATTTGTTATGGCTCTGAATCAGAAGTAAAAAAGAAAATTTACCTCTAATCTAAGAAAATAGAATATGCTTGCCATTAGCAAAGCCTCAAACAACCACAGGATATTACCCAGAAAAGAGGGAGAATCTTGATGGACTGACCCTATTCATAAGAAATTTGAAAGACAAAAAGGATAAAAGCAGAGAGACATAGATACATAGGGAGAGGGAGTGGTAAGAGAGTGGTAGAGTTCAGCAATGCTGGCAGCAGAAGGGAAGGTTGGGAATGGTGATAAGAACACTGAGCACCAGGTGTGGGGCTGCTTCCAAGTCTTTGCACCAAGGCAAAGTATAATTGTAAGCATGTACACAACAGTGTAACACTAAAAATATAGGGAGATATTTTCAACAAATGATGCTAAAACAACTGGACAGCATATGCAAAAAAAGAAAAACCCATCTAGACAGAGACCTCATAACTTTCACAAAAATTAACGCAAAATGGATTATGTCTAAGTGTAAAATGAAAATTATAAAACTTCCAAAAGATAGCATAGGAGAAAATCGAGGTGAGTTTTGATTTGGTGACAGCTTTTTATATACAACACCAAAAGCATGATCCATGAAAAAAATTAATATGATAGTTTATTAAATTAAAAATGATCTGTGTAAGATACTACTAAGAAAATGAAAAGGCAAGGCTCAGACAGGTAGAAAATATTTGTAAAGTATTTATCTGATAAAGGACTGGTATCCAAAATCTACAAAGAACTCTTCTCAACAATAATGAATAAAACAACCAAATTTAAAACTAGGCAAAAGATCTAAACAGACACCTTACCAGAGAAGATATATAGATGGTAAACAAGCATATAAAAATATGCTCAACAACATTGGGATTTGCAATTAAAGGGAATTGCAAAGCAGCAATGAGATGCCATATACACTTATTAGAATGGCTAAAAGACAAAATTCTGATAACACCAAATGCTGATGAGGTTGTGGAGCAACAGGAACTCTCATTCATTGCTGGTGGTAATTCAAAATGATACAGCCACTTTAGAAGACAGTTTGACACTTTCTTACCAAGCTAAACGTAGTCTTACTACATAGTCCAGCAATCATACACCTAGGTATTTACCCAAGTGAGTTGAAAATTTATGGCCACACAAAAACCCCCACACACATTTTATAGCAGCTTTATTCATAATTGCCAAAAATTGATAGCAACCAAGATGTCCTTTAATAGAGGAATGGATAAGCACACTGTGGTATATCCAGACAATGAAATATTATTCAGCATTAAAAGAAATGAGGCATCAAGCCATAAAAGACATGGAGGAACCTTAATGTTTTACATTTTCCTATGTAAAAGAAGCAAGTATGAAAAAGCTACAAGTTGTATAATTTCAACTTCTGCCTTCTTAGGGTTCTGGCTGGGCCTGAAAATTAAATTGGCCTAAGATAGATCAACAGAAGAAAACCATACAAAGTTAATATAAGCTTTTTTGTGTGTGTGACACGGACACCCTCATGAGGAAATGAAGACCCAAAGACACAGTTAGATTTGAATACTTATATATTGAATTAGACAAAGAGTAGTAAATTGTAAAAACGTGACAAGGCAAAGGGGTTTGGGCTAAGGTAGTTAATAGCAGGGAGAAGTGGCCAGGAAGATAAGTGTTCGTCTAATAACATTTGTACACAGGACCTTCTTTCTCAACTTCCCACCCTCGATGATGAGAATGTTACTTTCCTTTTAACATAGAGAGTATCTTTCACATGAATTACATTTCCTGCTTTTAAGAAACAGAATGAAGGTCAGAGTGACCTTCTTGCATCTGTTGTTTTCAAGTATTTTAACGCAAAATAGTCAATATGACAGAGTAGCATATTGTGGAGCGGCATGTTCTGAACTCCTTCACAACTACGTGACATTCTGGAAAAGGCAAAACTAGAGAGACAGTAAAAATAAAACAAAACCAGTGGTTGCCCGGGGTTCAAGAGAAGGGAATAAAGGATGAATTAGTGGAACACAGACTATTTTCAGGGGGTGAAACTATCCTGTACAGTATCATAATGATGGATACACAACTTTATGTATTTCTCAAAAATCACAGAACTATGCAACACCAAGAGTGAACCCCAATGTAAAATACAGATTTTAGTTAATAATAAATACATATGGGTTCAATATTAGTGTACCACAATAATGCAAGATGTTAATAATGAAGGAAATTTTATGGGGGTGGGGTGGAGAGAAGGTATCAATGAGGAAGCAAACCAAGTCAAAATACTTTAGGATCCTGGGTTAGGCAGAGAGAGGGCAAATTTGTATTTATGCTC
The DNA here is from genome assembly GCF_001698545.2 of Rhinopithecus bieti. Lineage (NCBI taxonomy): Eukaryota > Metazoa > Chordata > Mammalia > Primates > Cercopithecidae > Rhinopithecus > Rhinopithecus bieti. The sequence continues at coordinate 1,202,295 of NW_016819136.1, read as the reverse complement.
TTGAAGGTCCAAGGTATCAACTCTAAGTACCTCACGCAACCAGAGAATGCTTTTACTCAGGACAACATATTACTTCATGATAAACTTTAATTTTGCCACAATTTAAGAAATAAAGTTTTTTATTCAAATGCTTAGAGTTTAACCAAAATATAGGTGATCTTCACCTTTAAATTAATTGTACTTTACTATCAATAATTACGTATTAGCACCCCTGGCCAGCCTTGAGACCAACTGCAGAAGGCTAGGTCCAAAAGAAAGTTTCTTAAAGTTATGATTTGAGAAATAGCTCCTAAAATGCTTTTCAGTGGTCCAAATAGGGAGAAAATTTCCTGGTTCTTGGGAGCTGTGACAGGGAGGTGAATTATAAATAGCTTTCTTATCAGGAAAGAACCAACTTTCTATGGATACACTTTTCAACATAAGCTACCTCTTAAACCCTACTTCACTCTTCTTGTTCAACTTGCTGAAAAATGCCCTGTTCAATCTTATACAAAAATCAGCATCTCCATGTCCTTCTTTCTAATGGCAAAATCAATTTCTTTATTATTGTCACAGCAAAAAAAAAAAAAAAAAAAGAGAGGGAATGAGAATTCAAAGGAATTATTTCAACAAATAATTTTTAATTAGTTTTATTATTAACAACATTTAATATATAACCTATACTTGCTGTATAACACTGAGCTTTAATTTTCCCTCTATGAGAGCAACTTTTTTAGCCTTCACATATGAAAAAGAACATTCCTCTACAGGAATGGAGCACTGTCTTTTTTATAAAGAAGGTTTTGTTTTATTATTATTTTAATTGACACATAAAAATTGTAGGTATTTCTGGGGATAGTGTGATATTTTGATACATGAATGGAATGTGTAATGACCAAATCAGGCTAATTAGCATATCCATTGCCTCAAACATGTATCACATCTTTGTGTTGGGAACATTCAAAATCAGCTCTTCTAGCTATTTGTGAGGTTGGTTTTTATGTGTGGGTGAAATAGAAAAGACTGATTAGATTATATCACCTGGCAGATCCATGATATGCTTGATATTTTCCTTTTCAAATAAGCAGAAAGCATAGTGAGGACCAGTTTCAAATAGCTTATTAGTTGTGCTTTTGAATTATTAGTGCACCCACCACCTTGGTGTGTTGACATGAAATTTCTTTTAGCTCCAAAGTTAAACAATGTAGGAAGAACTGGTTAACTTACTCTGAGGTACTGCATGGCAACATGTGGTAACATGAATACTGTGTGGTTATTTCTATCTGAAAAGAAGAAAGAAATGCTGGTATCTTCCAGCAACAAAGAGGTTTCAAGGTATCACAAGTATCTTCAAGACCAAGTCTCTTGGTCTTTTAGATTCAAGTCCACAGAGAGAAATAAATGACACAGAAGATACTTCAACTAACAAGTTGAAACCAAAAGTAAGAAGGAAGAAGGGCTGAAAATTTCTCGACATTGTGTCAGATGCTTAAAATATCCCAGAAAGGACCATAGCATCAGTAAAACAGTAAAACAAAATGACAACCAAAAAGCCAAACTCAACATGATAGCGATCTTATTGACATGGTACTCAGCAGGAATGCCAGCCAGGGAAAAAAGGAACTGAAATGTAAGTTCAGCACATGCGACAGGAATGGATGGAAACAAAACAAAATCACTTTCAAGAAGTGAAGAATCCTATGGGAATCTTCTAAAAAGGAAGAGAAGAATAAAAGCAGTTTTAAAGAAACAGTAAAATTTTCATTTGCTTCTTTTTATGAGACAAACAGTTAGAAATGTTCTCTTTGGCAAGAAGCTTATTCTACTTGTCTATAGTTAAGAAAAAATTACAGTCTGACACATGGTGGAAAAAATATCAGAACAATGACTCTTAATGCTTCAATAAAGGTTAAAAATGCAATCCTCTCATCTTATCAGTGGGGAAAATAAATCTCAGGGGGAGAAAAGGGTTTGCTGAAGGTCCCCAGGTAAAGGGATAAACACACATGTCTCCTGGTACTCCATCCCATGCTCTTCCCTAGTGCTGCTCTGCCTCTTAGTTGTTTGTTTTCCTTGCCTACGTAAAAGTAAAATGTGTTTACTGTAAAATATTTGGAAAATACATAAAAGTTCAGAAAAGAGCATTCAAATCTCCTGCAATCTTGCTACCCAGAAATAATGCAAAGTTTATCATATTTCGGAAACCACTAATGAGAACTTATACTATAAAAAATGAGAATTCAATAGTCCAGGACTTGGGTAAAATTGTGGTCCTAAAATGAGGCACTCAGGAGTCCTTGCCTTAGGTATCACTGATATAATTTGTTTCACTATTCAGGCTTTCATTTTCTCATGAAAAAGAAATTATGTACTTATCTCTTTAACTGCAAATTCAAAACTGAGAATTAGTGAACTTATTAAATGGTCTAGGGGCAGATCTGCATGTGACCCAACAGATAATCTGGATGATGGAACCGAAAAGATGACTGGATGACAACTGATCATTTCATCTTTCCTTGTGATTCCTTAAAAGCCATTGAAATATCATTTTGCTGGTGATGGGGAGAGGAGAGAGGAAACCTGCTTTCTGTGTTAGCGTGAGAGAGAGATTCTTAATATATACCCACAATATAAAATACTTAGAATGATAGGTTGTTTATAACAAGATTTTAATGTAAATGAAAGCAATAATTGGATCAAATAAGAATCTATATGTCCATGCTGATATAAATAAAAAAAAAGTAAATAAATAAATGAGAGAAGAAAAATTTCTTTCTTACAGTAGAATATTAACTGATAAACATAGAAGGAACAATGAATTAGAAGATCACAAGTTGGAAACCATCATAGTAATATCTAATTCAGGCAGGAATAATCAATGGATGCTAAAAGTAGTTGTTGAAAGTTTGATGAGGCACACGGTATTTATGTAGTATCAAGTATTACTTCACAATGACTTCCTTTTTTTTTTTTTGAGACGGAGTCGCTCTGTCGCCCAGGCTAGAGTGCAATGACGTGACATCAGCTCACTGCAACCTCCGCCTCTCGGGTTCAAGCAATTCTCCTGCCTCAGCCTCCTGAGTAGCTGGGATTACTCAGCTACTGATGTAGCTCCTGAGTACTCAGCTCCTGAGTAGCTGGGATGCCTAATTTTTGTATTTTTAGTAGAGACAGGGTTTTGCCATGTTGGTCAGGCTGGTCTCAAACTCCTGACCTCAGGTGGATCTGCCTGCCCTGGCTTCCCAAAGTGCTGGGATTACAGGCATGAGCTACCGCACCTGGCCCACAAATGACTTCTTAATTATGAAAGGGATTATGCGATGGTGTGATGTCAGCTTACTGCAACCTCCACTTCCCAGGTTCAGGTGATTCTCCTGCCTCAGCCTCCTGATTAGCTGGGATTACAGGCATGGGCCACAACATCTGGCTACTTTTTTTGTATTTTTAGTTGAGATGGGGTTTCACCATTTTGGCCAGGCTGGTCTCAAACTCCTGACCTCAGGTGATCCATCCGCCTCGGCCTCCCCAAGTAACCCTTTTATTCCTTATAAATTACCCAGCCTCAAAGGAATACAAACACACTAAGATAGTAACTAAGTTGATCTAGTTGAGAACTAGGATTTTTGGCATGAAAGAAAGAAGATGTGGATGTAACATCTTCCATGTGGATGAGGTTAAGTAAAAACCCTATATTTCTGAATTTGAATTGGAATTAATAGTATAAACTTATGATCTATTTCTTAGCATGTCCACTGAAAAGGCTTAGATAAAGGTTACCAATCCATTCCTAATAAGGGCCCCTAGTTCCCAAACTGTGGTCTCTAAAAGCTCTATCGCTCCCAGGAATAGCCTTGGACCTTCCTGCAGAAATGACTGGTTGCAAGTTGGGAAAGGAATAACTTCATACAAGAAAGCAAGGAGGCTGTCAAAGAGCAATTGGGTTTTACCAAAAGAATTCAGGAGCCAACTTGATTTGCCTTTTGCTGGCCAAAGATGAACAATTTAAACTTAAATAAGGATAATAACTGTATTGGAATAAAATGTATCAGATATGTTCAAATGCATAAGCTCATGATTATGCTAAATAAAATCTCATTGATCATCATTATAGGCTATTAGGAGACCAACTCATTATTTTAAAAAATGGTAAAGGTAAAGAACAAGACATTTATTTCATTTTTTCTTTACAAACAGTAGCTCAAGGTAACCAAATAGCCAACAAGGTGAAGTTTCCCATTATAGAAGTATTCCAGCTCATAAAATGAAAAACAAATAATAGAATTAAAATATCATTATCTTGCTGCTCCTAATGAATTCATGGAACTAGACAATGATGATCAATGATGGCTACCACTAAAAAAAAAAAGACACAATCAGACATTATGTGCTTTCTGGAAGAAATATACCACATCACCTTCGATGTAGTCTTGCCATAACATAAATTGGATATATTTTTCCATATCTGAAATGCCTTTCCCCTTTCTTTCTGCCAACCAAAATTTTGTTTACCTATCATAACCTTCTCAAGTCTCATTTCCTCCAACAAAGCTATGTGTGGGAGGTATGTCCTCTCTTAAATCTTATAGTACTTGGAGAACTGCTGTTCAATAAAAATAAAATGTGAGCCGCATATGTGTTTGAAAATTTTCTGGTAACTACATTAAAATGGTAAAGAGAAACAGGTAAAGTTAATGTTATGACTATAGTTAATTTAATATATCAAAAATATTATCATTTAAACACAACATACAAATACTAACGACACATTTACTATTATTTTTGTTGTATGGTCTTCAATATCTGGTATGTATTCTATGTTTAACAGCACATTTCCATTCAGACTAGTCATATTTCAAGTGCTCAATAGCCATTGGACAGCACAGACTTACAGAATCTGTCACACAACTTAGCACCTGATTGTCAAGTCTGGGTAGGCAGAAGGCAGCTCCTCCATAACATCAGAGCCATAACTGGAGTAATGTTATCTCCTAAACAACCCATGACACACCGATGCCCTGTTTTCAGAGTCTCTGAGAAAAATGTAGGAGATGATTGCTACAGATTGAATGTTTATGTTCCCACCAAAATTCACATGTTGAAACTTAATCCCCAATATGATGGATTTGCAAATAGGGCCTTTGGAAAGTAATTGGGTCACAAGAGCGTTCATGGAGGGATTGCTGCCCTTATAAGAAGAAGCATGAGGCCAGGCACAGTGGCTCATGCCTGTAATTCAAGCACTTTGGGAGGCCAAGGTGGTTAGATCACCTGAGGTCAGGAGTTCGAGACCAGCCTGGCCAACATGGAGTAACCCTGTCTCTACTAAAAATATAAAAATGAGCTGGGTGTGGTAGTGCATGCTTGTAATCCCAGCTACTCTGGAGGCTGAGGCACTAGAATCACTTGAACCTGGGAGGCAGGGATTGCAGTGAGCTGAGATCGCACCACTGCACTCCAGCCTGGGTGACAGAGTAAGACTCTGTCTCAAAAAAAAAAAAAAAAAATGGAGGAAGACACATGAAAGACTATTTTTCTCTCTTTGCTCTTTTGGCCATGTGAGGACACAGAAAGAAGGAGCTTGTCTACAAACCAGGAAGCAGGCCCTCACCAGACATGAGACTTGCCGATGGTGGTCTGTTATATTCGCCTAGGTGGACTGAGACAGTCCAATCATTCAGATAATGTGCAAATGAGATGAGTCTTTCCTCCAACAAGCACTAGTGCAGTTCAGCAAAAGGACATAGGAGGATAGCAGAGGAGGCTTCTTGGCCTCAGTACATAAAGAGTAAGCATTCCTATACAAGACAGGGAGAACTCAGGCCATCATATCAAAGTTCTAAATTATTCCATGTAATTAGTAATGCATATAGCTAGAAGTTACCACTGGAGTGTCCACATGAACATTTCATTGTTCTTAAGGACTGGGTAGGCTTTTTGAATCTGGATCCAAGAGACTGGTTTAACTGGTTCTAGGTGTACAACTACTGGTTTATATTAATAAAGCTGAGGGTTGTTCCTTGGGCGTGGAAAAGTATATGTCATTAAAAGATAAATGCCTCAGTTAATAAATGAGACAAAAGAAATACTTCCAGGGAAATATTTCAAATTAAAAAATCTATGGCAAACTAAATTCTTACGGGAAAACCTCAGAGAAGACAGCCTGTTGCCCGGTGGTTAGATTTTATTTAAGGGTTTCTTATCACCATCTAGCTCAAATAGAAACATCTGATTGTTGCTGCCACCTGTCTCTACAAGGGTATTCTCATTTCCCAGTAAACCTGCATTGTGCCTTCTGTCCCAGTCAAACATATCCCTGGCAACTTTCCCAACAAGGTAGTTTCCTTCTAGCCTGGCTGAGCCCTGTGGTTATAGAACACCCTGTTTGCACAGTATAGCCCTCCTCCTCTTAAAGTGAGTCTCCAGACACCTCCTTCCAGAGAAATGAAATGAATCATGATCTTGCCTAACTCGCACCTCCAATTATTATTTTATTATTCTTATTTAAAGCAGTCACTCCATTCTCTAAGCGATTTTTTTAAAGGCAACTTCATATTTACATTACCCTATGCCTGGAAGGCATATGAGACTTTTCCTGGTGCTGAGTTCCGCTAATTAGTATGACACAAGCTTGGCTGAATAGTTCTCTGGGAGTTTGGTATGGGAGATGCAGTGGCTGACAGGAAAGATTAGGAGCAATGGCTCCCACAACAGCTTCCTGTCTTTAAGCCTGAACTTAGAATAGACTTTCACCTCTAAGGCACAGGAAAAATAATGGCAAGCAACAATGGCTTGAAGAAAAAGGAAAACAAAGATTAAAGCTCAAAAACTAGACATTTTTTCCTAAACCAAATTCTTTGTTGCACTGAAGAGGGGAGGTGGGCAATGACCCTGCGGGGTAGAAAGACTTATCTTATCAAGACTTTGTTCAGGTTAAAGGGAAAACAGTCATGTCCAAGCTTCTGTCTAAAGAGCATGGGTCTGGGGTCATACATCGCTATTTAACAGAGCCTCTTAGTGAGTGTGGGATAAGCAATGATGGCAAAAATTGCACCACATGGGAGGGTAACAAAAATTTAGTGGGTGGGAGCCAGCATTTGAGGAGGTGTGAGGGGATGGCCAAGAAGATAGTGACAAAGCAGCATCTGAAAGAGAGCATCTTTATCTTGAAATCCCCCTGGTGGTAAATTGTCGAAACAGTACGGCCTATCTTGTGCTGTGATGTCATTCCTCTATGTTATTCCAAACCTTCAGTAAAATTCTGCTACTTCCAACAGCCTTGTGTTCCTGCAAGAAGGGGCTGCTGATGTCTAACATAGGACAAAAAGAACCAAGAAGAAAGTAGGAACTGAGAGTAATGGTTTGGACAGACAAATCGAGAAAATATCTTCTCTGGAGAAAGCAACAGGAATACTGGCTGATAGGAGAGGAGGTTAATTTCCCACAATAAGTGGCTTGAGGGCTCCACCACCATATTTGCATATTAAAGACTGGTCCCAGAAGGCTGTAAGATTTGAGGACATCTGGCTTATATTGTGAATACTGGCACTAAAATAATCGAAATTTTTGTTATCTCCTGTTCCCATGGTTCCCAACTTTGTATTTCTCAGGCTAGTAATATTTTAATAAAAATTCTAGGGACTGCTTGGGTTGTCAACCTTTTACTGTGTCATTCAAAAATATTTTAAAAACTGTTTCGTAAAATAAAGGATATGTTAACACACAGAGACAAATAGGGCATAATAGAACAATTTTAAAATGTGTTTTATAAAACCAAGTTTGTTTTATAAAAGAAAATTGTTTTATGTTTTATCTGAAATGATCTCACATTTTCCAGACTATTAAATTGAAGACAGTATACATTTCATTTTACTTAGCCTTAGCTAATAACCCTTTATTCACTTATTTGTTCATTTTGGAAAAAACTAAATGTTTTATAAGCCTCTTTTCCTTTCAAAAAACAAACAAACAAATCATTTTTTAAAAAACGGGGTATCACTCTGTCCCAGGTGGGAGTACAGTGGCAAGAGCTCAGCTCACTGCAGCCTCAAATTCCTGGGCTCAAGCAATCCTCCTGCCTCCACCCCATAAGTAGTTGGGACTACAGGCTTATGTGCCATCACACTCAGCTAATTTTTTAATTTTTTTTTGTAGAGAGAGGGTCTCATTATGTTGTTCAGGCTGATCTTGAACTCCTGGTCTCAAGCAATCCTCCCACCTTGTCCTCCAGAGTGCTGGGATTACAGGTGTGAGCCATTGTGCCTGGCTCTTATGTGTCATTCACTGTGCTAGGTACTGGAGTACAGAGATGAACATGACTTTGCCCCTGCCCTCAGTATCTCAAGGTTTACTAGGGAAGTCAACCAGGTGATCTCAAGTGCAAAACTCACACAACACTAAGGGAACAATGTAAAAGCAGCAGTTCAAAACCAGATGCTCTATCTCTATGCAGAACTGCAAGAAATACCAAAGCCTGATGTCAGGATTTACTTAGCACATGTAATTTGAGTTTTCTTACCAATGATTTAGGGGGAAGCTGAGACTTACACCAGAGATCATGGAGTTTTCAGACATTTTTCTGCTCCCAGCCAATCACAGGACTAGGAACACACCTAATGTGCAACATGTCAGCCAGTCCATGTGTACTCCCATCCTAGATAGAAAGAGGTTGGGTATGGGGGGTTTGGGAAAGAAAAACTGCAGCCTCTCCCTTGTCTACCATGGAATGGCTCTACACACAGCCACTCTGCTCACTACAGAACATATAACCTGAAGGTTACTGGAGGACAGAGCAGGGTGAGAGCTGTGCTGCCATGGTGACAGTGCCATAGGATTTGGTGCCGCACTGGAGATGTGGCACTCAGGGCACTTTCTGGCTACACACAGCTGGAAGATGTCTGGGAGCAGTGTTAGGCACATTGGACCCCCTGCTCAATACAAACCACCCTCACTTTGGGAAGTGATGAGGTTTTCTAGTTCTGATCTGGAGTGAGAATCAGAGAGGGAGGCATATCATGGTATCCCAATCATCTAGTTCTGGAATTTCCCTAGAGGGTAGGGGATGCTGGTATAGTAAGGGATACATAAACATATTTATATGGGAAGAAGATCCAGAGGTTGGTACACTGGGGAGGCTCTCTCTCCGCCCCCCTCCCCCCACCCAGTGCTCCAGAGGTACAACACTAGAGGAAAGAAATGAACTATATGCATCTCCTTACATTATATAATCAGAGCATGTATGTCAAAGGGTAGTCATTGGAACATTTTCCCCTCCTTATCTTCCCTCAACTCTTGTCAAAAATAGGTCTAGAACTTTCACACACTTATCCATCCTTATTTAAAATCAAAACGTGGATGGATCAGCCGATGGCTGCAGTTCTCACGTCTTTGCCTGGGTCTTCTGGCCTCTCTGAAGCACATACGTGTGTGACAATGGTACAAAAACGCAGGAAGTGACTGTTGAATGCATAGAGGTTCTGCAGCTTCCGTCCATTGTCACACAATTTCCATTTTAGATTCTGAGCAGTTCTCCCTCTCCATGCGCTATGAAATAGAAGGGTCTGGCTGAATCACCCGCTTGAAATCAGGTTTCTTCCCTGCAGGGGATTAAGAACCGAGGTGCGGTCCTTCTGCGCACTCCACACCACACCCCGTAACCCTAGAAATCATGACTTTCCTGGAGAAAGGCCCAGCAGGGAGCCAGGACCCGCAGACTGTGCGGGGAACAGGTGCCTCTGCAAAGCCCAGAAATGCCTGTGACCAGGCCACGGGAGGCGCGAGGCGAAGCAGAGTTGTCCCCGAGGCGTGTTGCGGCAGCTCGGGCAGGGCAGTGATTGCTTCGGAGGAGAAAGGGAACAAACGTCCCCTGGTCCCCGAGGTCTCCCAAGGTCAATTCCCAGGGGACTCCAAAGCAGCGACGGAGCTCTGAGATCTGCCAAGTTCTAGGAGTCAAGTGAGGGGAGTGAGTGTCTTACCTGGCCGGGCTGGCTAGTGTAGTTGAAAGAGTAGATGTTCTCGGTGCTGAGGTTCACCACCCCGCTGTAGACATGATCGAAATCGGCGCCCCTGGCAGGGTCGAGGGGGTCGCGGCGCGGTGCCGGGGGCTGCCCGGGGGATTTCGCCGGGTGCCCGGGCGACGCCGCCAGCAGGAGCCAGGGCAGCGCGCAGAGCAGCGCGAGCCGCGGGCAGCCGCGCATGGTGGGCACCGCGCCCAGGCTCGGAAGCAGAGCCAGCCTGGGGAGGGGGCGAGCGCAGAGAGGGTCTTCCAAATCCCGGTGCAGGGCCGGGCGTCTGCCTCAGCGCCGAGCGGGCAATGCCTGGCGAGCCCAGCCGGCCAGGGCTGGCAGCGTGCTGACGAAGGGTCGATCAAATATTGATGCTGCCTCCTGGGGTCTCCGCGGGAGGTCACGGGTGAAGAGTGGGGGGACTGGAGAAGTGGAGATGAGGGGGCTGCTGATTTTCCTCCGGCTTCTAAGTCCCCCCTTTCTCATCGCCGAGAATCCCCCCACTTACCCAGCCGGAATTTAGACCGATCTCTTCTCCCTCAACCTCAATAACAGCAATAACAAAAGACATTGGAGTCATTAAAAAAAAAAATCCCCTAGTCTCGAAAAGTCAACCCGACCCCACATCGAGGAGGAAATTCGTTCTGTTTCAAATACGCGTGCACCCTGGCTGCAGGAGAAGAAATAGAAAGCAAAAGAGCCCGTCCCCCAAGAGGGAGTTCGCTTTCCCAGGCTGCTACCTGCAGAGAACTCTTGCCTGTCTGAACGATAATTACTCTCTATTCTCCCCTCTCTAATAGAACGTCTCCTCAGACACCTGTTTTATTTCTTTATTACATCCTACTCTCCAAGGAGAGTCTCACGTCATCACGTTCTCTCCCTCACCATATGTGTATGTATGTAAATATGTACAGCAAAAAAAAAAAAAAAAAAAAAAGATATGGTAAAGAGAACAGTTTCCAGCACTGCCTGAAGTCTGGTCCCGGAAGTTGTCAAAAAACGACTCAGACTAACTAGATTTATGCAGAAGGCATTTCTTTCCACCCCAGCCTCTTGCCTACTTTACCATTGCAATGACTTCTTACAGATTCCAGGAGAATCCCCAGAATTGTTTTTTTAAAGGCAGAAACCACAGCCTATGATAAAAAGGAAATACTTTTCTGATAAAAATTAGGGGATTCGATTTAAAGAGTTAAAGAGGCAGGTAAGGAGCAGGGTGAGAATGGGTTCATCAGAAGACCTTGCAGAACATTGAACAATCACAATTTAGGTGTGGAAGAGAACTCACTGTTTTATTTCAGCTTCATGACTTGTGTAGTAGAAAAGAATGTAATTGTGTTCAACCTGAAGGACTATTTAAAAAGAAGCCACTGAGAAAGAAAACATCTTGTTCAAAATTTAAGACTACAGATTAAAATCCTAGTACTTACCATCTTTAAAGAGATGGATTTGTTTTGTTTTACCTTGTCTAATTCCTTTAATTTCTTAAAACATCAAGAATGAATGCAATACATTTGCTGTAAAGTTTTCTGTGAAATCAGAAAACAATGCTAATGGAAGATTAAGTTAGTAGACTCCTTACTAGGACAATTTTCAGTTTTAAAGTTTTAAATGTTCTTGGCAGGTGTAGTGGCTCATGCCTGTAATCCCAGCACTTTGGGAGGCTGAGGCGGGAGGCAGGCTAGCTTGAGGCCATGAGTTCATGACAAGTCTGGGCAATATGATGAAACCCCATCTCTATAAAAAATACACAAATAGCTGGGCATGGTGGTGCATGCCTGTAATCCTAGCTACTTGGGAGGTTGAGTTGGGAGGATTGCTTGAGCCTAGGAGGTCGAGGCTGCAATGAGCCATGATCACCCCACTGCACCCCAGCTTGGATGACAAAGCAGGACCCTATCTCAAAAGGAAGGAAGCAAGGAAGGAAGGGAGGAAGGAAGGAAGAAAGGAAGGAAGGAAGGAAAGAAAGAAATTTCTTGAAAATGTATGGGTATATGGGCAAAAATACTAATTCAAAGGAGAGTCTAGGGGTAAAACTTCAAATAGAACTCGCTGTTTTTGAGGAGCACAACAAAATAATTTCATCCATAATTTGAATGACTTTAAACTGCTGTATTCAAAATATCTATGCCTCTTTTCAAAGTTCAATGACATTTCATAAACTTGAAATCTATGAATGTCCTGGAGGTTAGCTGGTGTAAACAGGAAGTGTTTACTGGTGTTCCAGGAAGGAGTCTCTTGGATTATGGAGTTCTATTATGGAGTTCTTTTCAAACACTATAAGAGATGAAGAACTGGTTCTTTCACAAGGTAAGAACTTCTTTTGGGGGCAAGTGTCTCATTATTAGAAAGACATTTCATATTCTTCGTTGAAATCTGCCTCTCTTCCCACTCACTTGTACTAGTTCTGCCCTCTGGAGTCATAGGAATAAACCTAATACTTCTTCCACATGGCAGACTTGTAGGTATTTGAATAGTGCTATGACCCTTCCTTCAAGATTTTATCTCAACTTTAAGCAACTAAATCAGAAGCAATTGGAACAGATCCTTCATCATAGCATGAAATACAAAATATTTATTTTAAAGCCATTTGTATGTGATTATACCTAACAATTTGAGTTATATATTACAAGTCAGTCTGTAATATTATCTAATCCTTATTCTAGCCAAAATTCATTCAGTGACCTCAAGTAATTAACCTCTCAGGATCACAAGGTTGTTGTAAAGATAAAAGAGGGAATGATGTATTTGAAAGTGCATTAAAAAGTTCAAAGTGTTGAATGAACAAATACTGTTATGGTGTGACTGCTAGTTCAATAGCTAAAAAATAAAATATGGTCCATTAGGTAGGTGTCTTTTTTCTTTATTTTTTAAAGGAATTTTATTTTAAATTTTTGTGGGTACATAGTAGGTGTATATATGTATGGAGTATATGAGATATTTTGATACAGGCATGCCATGCATAATAATCACATCATGGAAAATGAGATATCCATCACCTCAAGCATTTATCCGTAATGTTACAAACAATCCAATTATACTCTTTGAGTGATTTTTAAATTTACAATTAAATTATTATTGACTATAGCCTGTTGTGCAATCAAATACTACACTTTATTCATTCCATTTTTTGGTATCCATTAACCATCCGCACCTCCCTCCCCCAACTCTCGCATTACCCTTCCCAGCTTCTGGTAACCATTCTACTCTCTTTCTCCATGAGTTCAATTGTTTTGATTTTAAAGGCAGTTTTTTTTCTAATATCTACGATGTTAGGATTCTACCGTGAGAGACTAAATATGCCAGTGGGCAATGGCCAGACCATAAATAGCAATACAACACTGACCCACAATTTCTGCAGCTATCAGCTGAGGAAACCAAACCACAACCTCAGCAGCAACCAGTCCAAGAAGTCAAACTACAATTGCTGCAGCAAATGGCCCAAAAGAATTAGGGCTTGGTCAATGAGTGAATTTCCCAAATTTTTGCCCCTGCTTCCAACTTAGGATCAATCAGAGAAAGTCAAATATGCTTCCCAAACCACAAAATGCCCTGCTCCTATTAGCCGGCCTCCAGCTTCCAACAGCAAGATCCAGTCAGAGCATGCCTGAAAACCTTCCCCTTTTATCGCTATGTAGTTTTCTCACTCCCCTGCCTGCCTTTGAGTCTCTACCAGGTAGAAATGATGGTGGCCTACTCCCTTGCTAGAGCAAGCTCTGAATAACTAGCCTCTGTTTGTTTTCATTTGTGTGATCTTCACTTGTTTCTGCAGTTTTCTTGAAGTTTCCACAGAGATACTGTCTGCACTGCATGTTACCATGGATCCCAGTTCTCTGCCAGGTGCAGTACCCACCAAAGCTTCTTGTGCCTCACTGCACACAGTTTGTTGAGTCTGCATTGACACATTGGGTCAGCACTGGTTCTGAATTCTGATCTTTGATTTTGCATTCTTTGGTTACCTAGTCTCACTTTGGTACTTAGCATTTGTTATCAGTTTCCGTTTGATTGTCATCTTTGGTGGAGTCAGGCCATTCCTTTTCATCCCTGTTTTCTTTCTTTTCTGCTTCTGTTTTGCATTGTGCTGTCTGAAAGTGTTGCCATAGAATAGAACACAGGCATAGGCCCTGTAAACCTTTAATTTGAGCTGGCCTCCCAGACCAATGTGGTTTTCATTTGACTGGCATTCATTTGGACAAACTTTGCTGTGGGTTACCAATAAAACTAGGTACAATTATCCTCTCATCTAGATTTTTGTTCTGAGAATTTGGTTTTGATCCAAAGACAGCATTCTCTCTGGTGTTACACTTGCCTGGGGAGACAGGTTGTCAGGTGTGCATTTACAGGCAGCTCATCATCAAGGTTGGGGGCTCAAGATGCGAAGTACACAAGCTTCACTTTTAACTGTTGCCAGCCCTTATGGGGTCATTTAAGTCAGATTTTTCCACTCCTATGGGAAAACTCCTTTTCTTATATGTACAATTATTACAATTCTAATTATAGTGCCCTCCTCTCTAAATGGCATAATTTCACCAAAGATGATTTGGGCCATCAGTGGCCATGCTGGGAAACACTGGACTTAAACAATTATCTGAGAAACCCCTTAGAAAAGAAAGATAAAATGATTTATCAGATGTAATGGATAATTTTTGAGTTGGTATGCAAAAGTCTACAAATGAAACTCAGTTCTAAAATTGCTTCACTATAAGATTCTTTGGTTAAAGCAAATGAGCAATCTGATGATTTACAACAAAGTAGAATTATTTCCTTGGTAAATCCTACTCCTTCTTGGTTTCCAGTTATCACTCTATGTTCAGTTTTCCTTCTTCCCTTTTTTTTTTTTTGATCTTTCTTTTTCTGTAGCTCCTTCCTTGCCTTCCTCTCATGCAGACCACCGTTTTCCCCAACAGTCCTCTTAAAACTCAACATGCCATTTGCTTCTAAGGATGCATCCCTTCCATGAGCTAGGTATGTAGGCAACTGTAGAATTTACACCTTGGACCCAAGATGAATTAAGAGCTGTCATTGAAGATTTCCCTAAATCCAAAAAGAAGAGCAAATAGTAGTAGAATAATTTGGAATTTTGGGGGGTGCCTATGACCCAGGAGTACCTGACCTGTATCAATTTGTGCATATGTTGGCTGAAACATCAGATACCAGATAGCAAAGACTGATTGAACTATGCAGGAAGAGACCTGTAGGATTTCTCTCTCTACAACAAGCCTGAGTCAAAAAAAAATCCCAAAACAAAAGACAAAAACCAGTAAAGTAGATCAAAGTTTCAAAAAAGACATACGCGAAACATTTCCAAAAAAAGTTGATCTGACCTTAATTCAATCATGTGAATAAAGAAACAAACAAGATATGTAACTAAATGAGGTAGTTGGAGTTGGGGCTAGACTGCTAGAAAATACCATTTTTTTTTTTTTTTTTTTTTAAGATACAGTCTTGTGCACAGGCTAGAGTATAGTGACATGATCTTGGCTCACTGCAACTTCTGCCTCCCAGGTTCAAGTGATTCTGGTGCCTCCACCTCCAGAGTAGCTGAGATTACAGGCGTTCATCACCATGCCTGGCTAATTTTTGTAGTTTTAGTAGAGACAGGGTTTTACCATGTTGGCCAGACTGGTCTCGAACTCCTGGACTCAAGTGATCCACCCGCCTCTGATATAATACGTAGATGACCGCCTACTTGTTTAGAGAAGCTGGTAAAAAGATTCCACTCACTTGCTCTCAGCTTTAGCAGAAAAGGGACATAAAGTTTTAAAATACAGAGTTTTGCCAAAACATAGCTCATTTAGTGCGGGAGAAGAACATTCTCTCCTAACAGGCTGAATACTATCCAGACTTATCCTAGACCCCCAGAAAACTACAGTTGAAATGATTTCTAGGTCTAATGGGATATTCTTGTTAATGGGTGCCAAATTTTCCCGAGATTGTGACACCTCTTTATGAAATGGCTAAGTCCTCAGTAAGAGTCCCTTTCTTCTGGGAGTCCAAGTATTGAAAAAACCTCCTATAATCTGAAGACAGCTCTTCAATAGCCTCCTAGTGTAGGCATCCCTAACTAAAACTTTTGTCTATTTGTGCATGAGTGTTCTGGACAAACCTCAGCATTTTAATTCAACTTCATAGGAATTATTGAAAACCCATCACTTACTATAGCCTCGCCCTCAATCCAGTTGCAAATCCAAGATTGTCTTAGGACATTACTGCCACTACAAAACTGGTCAAATCTGCTAAATTAGTTCTAGGCTTCCTGCTTGACCTGATGTTTCCTCATGCAGTACAGACTTTACTACCCATTGAGGCACAATTAACCTCCTAAGAGTTCCAGCTGCACTCTCCATCTCACGTTAGTATTCACTGCTGCAGCACGCTGAATCCTGCCATCCACCTGAACTTACCAAAAGGAGGGGAACCTCATGAATGTCTTACATTTGTTAGAGAACTTTAAATATTTTGCCCAGATATATTAGTAACTCTCATTGAAAATCCTGACCTTGGCCGGGCGTGGTGGCTCACACCTGTTAATTCCAGCACTTTGGGAAGCTGAGGGAAGTGGATCACCTGAGGTCAGGAGTTCGAGACCAAACTGGCCAATGTGGTGAAACTCTGTCTCTACTAAAAGTACAAAAAAAAAAAAAAAAAAAAAAAAAAATTCAGGGGGGGCGGCGGCGGCGTGAAACCACCCCTACTCAGGAAGCTGAGGCAGGAGAATTGCTTGAACCCAGGAGGTGGAGGTTGCATTGAGCTGAGACTGGGACCTTGCACTCCAGCCCAGGCAATAAGAGTGAAACTCCATCTCAAAAAAAAAAAAAAAAAAAAAAAGAAAATTCTGACCTTATGTTATTCGTTGATGAATCATACCTCCGATAATCCTTGGAACTCAAGATGACCATTTGGTGGCCCCAAGTGATTTCAAATGAGTATTAGCTGAATTTCTCCATGAACCTACTCATTATGGTAAAGACAAATTGATTACTATCTCAAATCAATATTGGTGAGAAAACTTTAAAAAGGCAGCTGAGATTGTTTTGGGGTCATGTGTTACTTGTGAACATAATCCTGGAAAAATTACAAAGGTAAGGCATGGCCAAGAACCAAGGCCTCAAAGACCCTTTGAACACTTTCAGATGGGACTTGTCTATTTTCAGAATGGGTTGAATAATTTCCTCCCTGAAAATCTCCAGTCCTTTCAGTCTCTAAAAAGCTGCTTGATTTTATGTTTCCAACTGGGGTATACAAACTTTTATGTCAACTGACTGAGGCATGCAATTTGTAGGAAACATTATAAAAGAACATAATAAGGTGTTACCCCTTCTCAAAAACTATACTGCCTTTACCACCCACAAACTTCTGTGAAGGTTGAAAGAACCGATGGAATCCTTAAATTCAAATTAACAAAACTTTCATAAATCCTTGCACTTTCCTGCTAAAGGTAGTCACCCGAGCTCTTCTAGCCATATAATCCACTATCTTGGGGTCATATTGATTATGAACTGCTACCAGGAAAACCCATGCATTTAGAAATTTCATCCTGATACTAGATTCTTCCATGCTGCATCCAGATATGGGAAAATATTGCAAGGGACTCATGTACTATACCCATTCCTATCACCAACAAATTTAGGCCACCTTGCTACATCTTCTTACACTGGCTTTTCAGGAGCATCCATCAGGAAACTTCATCTGTTGAAATGGACATGGGATAAAAAACTGCTCTTGAACCTCAATGGAAGGAACCTTATCAGGTACTGTTAACAACAAATACAGCAGTGAAACTCCAGCAGGCCAATCGTCAACTTTATGTTTCACCACTAAAGAAACAAGCCAGAATTCCACACTTTTGGAAGACTAGTCCATAGGGCACCTCATGCTGAGAATTCTCAGAGATCCTTAAAAGCAGCCTATCTTTGGAAATAGACATTTGATCCAAGGCCTTTCAAACAAGCAGATGTCCTCTTAATGGACAGTTTCTACCTAACACATTGGACCAAGACCCCTGTCTAACTCCTCTTTTGTTTTTGACCTGCTTATTGATAATCATTCTTCTCGTTAACTGTAGACCACTGGCCATTTTCTACCATAAAGGTCCCTTTTTTCTTTTGGTATCCTCTTTGTTGTCAGGTCAGAACATACTTATTCTAACACAATTCTCAGATTATCTGAAACAGTAGCCACTGCCATCAATCTTACTGACTGTTGGATATATCATCCATCATTGGAACCCCAAGATAAAAACGTGTGGGTGATTCCAGTCTCATCAAATGAGACCACAGGGACTTATAGCCAATGGCAGTTTCACTTGCACCTACTGGAAAAATTAACCCGTGACCTTGCTAGTTTCTTTTCTCCCAGAAAAATAATGAAGTATTAAAATCTGTTTGTCAGATCCCAGGTAATTCTAAATTTGAATTCAGCAAATTTGAAGGTTGATGAGCCAAATACCTGTCACCTGAAAAAGACCAATAGATACCCAAATATGTAACCCAGAAATGTAAGGCCTTGGGTCTGACTTCATGTCATGAACTTCTTTTTTTTTTTTTGCATTTCCATGTGTCTCTAAGGCTATTACTTCCTTTGCAGCCAGGACACATGGTCCTCTTTACCTCAGACTAACACTTCATGTTCTTTAATAATAGTATTCCAAGACTTGTCTGTATACAGAGACTCTAATTCTATAAACCACCTAGGATGAAAATTTTGACTCAGATGCAAACTCCAAAAGGAGGCCACCTTGATTATTCAAGTACTCTACCTGAAGGAATTACTGACTCATTGTTTAAAGGAACAATCAGAGCTGTTTTCGCAATGTTGCAAATCATACAAATAGAAAGAGACTGTGAGAAACTTATCATTAACTCTGGCAGAGGTTATTAGTAACACCACTTCAGCCCTGGAGGAAATACAGACCAATGTCAATTCATTGGCATGAGCAGTAATGGACAATTTCATTGTTCTTGATTTCTTGTTTGCTAGTCATGGTGGTGTCTGTGCCATTGTTATATATACTTCTTGCTATGTGAAACAGACAAGACAAGACAGGCTAAAAACATCTGAACAAAAGAGCTAATTGGCCCTCTAAGATTGATCTTCATGGCCTTCAGGACTTACTCTCTTGGCCTGGGTTAGGCAACTGGGGTTCCTGTTTCTGAAGCGTCTTGTTATTTATGTCAATAGTCATTATGATGTAGGTTCTTTGCATTCTATCTGGAGTTCTGTATGTTTCTGTGCAGCTGCTCTTTCATCAGGTGGTCATGATGATGACACGACAAAAAGGTCAAGAAGATCTTGCAATATTGTTGACTATAGAGATAACTGGAGAATCCCCAAGTGGTAAAGATGTGGATGGATATTTAGCCTTCTCTGAATTGGTCAAGCTCTTGGAAGTGAGAGAATGACCAAAAGAAAGGGCTGAGGCTGGGTGCAGTGGCTCACCCCTGTAATTCCAGCACTTTGGGAGGCCAAGGCAGGCAGATCACCTGAGGTCAGTCATTTAAGACCAGCCTGACCAAGATGGTGAAACCCTGTCTCTACTAAAAATACAAAAATTAGACTGGCATAGTGGTGCATGTCTGTAGTCCCAGCTCCTTGGGAGGCAGAAGAATCGCTTGAATCCAGGAGGCAGAGGTTGCTGTGAGCAGAGATCATGCCTTTGCACTCCAGCCTTGGCAACAGAGTGAAACTCCACAAAAAAAAAAAAAAAAAAAAAAAAAAAAAAAAAAAAAAAAAAAAAAGAGAGAGAGAGAGAAAGGGCTGAGAGACTGAACATTCAAAGGACAATCAAAGGACAGTTGGACAAACTTCTGCAGCAGTTAGCCTAGAATGGTCAGGACTTGGTCATGACTGCCAGCTTCCCTATTTTTCTCCCCCCAGAATCGACCAGAGATTCATATGACTTATATCCCAGTTTAGGCATCTTACCTTATAGCGGTACTCAAGATGGATTTTCCCAATATTAAAACCCAGCAATATAGTAAAACTACACACACACACACACACACACACACACACACAGAGGAAATAAATGAAGATCACTCAAATGAGAATAAACAAAGGCCCTTTATTCAGAGCTTGATATACATAGCAAGGGATTTAGCATTTGGCAGAGACTCAAAGACAGGCAAGGGAGTGGGAAAGGTTTACAGTGAAATAAAGGGCAACTTTCAGGAACGCTCTGATTAAGGGTATGGGGAATCCAGATGTGGATTACCTACTAGCGGGACATCTTATTGTTTTGGGAGCATATTTGGATCATATTTGGAGCAACAAGAAAAAGTCAAATAAATAGCTTTCTAGAGGTATAAATAGCTTTCTAGAGGTATAACTGACATCCAACTTTATATACTTAAAGCATACCACTTAATAAGTTTTGACACACACACACACCCACAAAGTCACACGCAAGTCACCTATGTTATATACACACAGACAGCTGTGGAACCATCACCACCGTCAACAAAATAAACATCCTTCACCCTCCAAAGTTTTCTCACTCTTTTAAGTCTATCTTTCCTGCCCCTCCCTGCTCCCTTTCCATTCCCAAGGAACTGCTCACCTGCCATCAGTCTGCATTAATTTTCATTTTCTGGAGTTTTATGTAAATATAATGACACAGTATGTACTCTGAAAATGTGGCTTCTTTCACTGAGCATAGTTATTTTGAGATTCATCCATGTTGTTGTGTGCATCCATAGTTTATTAATTTTTGTTACTCTGTAGTATTCTATTGTATGGATATACAACAATCTATTCTAATTTTTTTCATTCATCTATTGATGGATATTTGTTTTCTTACCCTAGTGTTTCACGAGTACAAGTAAAGCTGCTATAGACGTTCGTGTATAACACTTTCTAAGAACCTTTTTTTTTCTCTCTTTAGTAAAGACCCAGAGGTGGAATGACTGGATCATACAGTAGTGTGCTTTAACTGTATAAGAAACTGCCAAATTATTTTCCCAAGTTGTGAACTATTTTACATTCCCACCAGCAATGTATGAGAGTTCCACATCCTCCTCATCCTCAGTGACACTTGGTATGGTCAGTCTTTTAATTTTTAGCCTTGCCAATAGGAGTGTAGTGGTATCTCACGGTGGTGTTAAGTTGTATTTCTCTAATGACTAACGATGTTGAGCACATTTTCAGATGCTTATTTGACATCTGCATATCTTCTATGGTGAGGTGCCTGCCCAAACCTTTTGCCTAGTTTTAAAAAACTGGCTTGTTTTCTTATTGTTGAGTTTTGAGAGTTTAAAACACATTTCTGTTATGTTTTTTAACCAGATATGTACTTTGCAAAGATTTTCTCCCAGTCTGTGGCTTTTTTGATCACTTAGCAGATGATTTAAAGAGAAGTTTTAAATTTTTGTTAAATCCAATTTATGGATTTATTGTTTTATGGACTGTGCTTTTGGCATCATGTCTAAAATCTTTAGCTAACCCACAGATTTTCTCCAATATTTTCTTCTAGGAGTTTATGGTTTTAGATTTTACATTTAGGTCAATGACATGTTTTTAGTTAATTTTTTGCATATGGTGTAGGATATTTTGCATATGAACATACAATTATTTCAGAAATATTTATTGAATGGTCTGTCCTTTCTCCACTGTATTATGCCTGCACCTTTGAGGAGAATCAGTTGTCCACATATGCATGAGTTTATTTCTGGACTCTATCCTGTTTCACTGATATATTTGTGTATTTTTCTACCAACATTATGCTATTTTGATTACTGTAGCTTTATAATAAGTGTTGAAATTAGGTAGTTGTAGTAACATAATTTTGCTCTTTTTCAGAATTGTTTGTCTATTCTAGGTCCTTTGCATTTTCATATGAATTTCAGAATCAACTTATTATTTCCACAAAAAACCTTTTGGGGTTTTGATTGGGATTACTTGAATATATGAAATCAGTTTGAAGTAAGTGACATCTAACAATATGGAGTCTTCCAACCCATGAACGAGATACGTCTCTACATATTTAGGTCTTTTAAAATATCTCTCAGCAATACTTTGTGGTTTTTAATGTACAGAGCTTTCATATCTTTTGTTAGATTTATATCTAAATAATTACTTTTTTGATGTTATAAAATGCATTTAAGATTTTCTATTTCTAATAGTTCACTGTTAATATGTGGAATTACACTCAATATATACATATATTTTTTTGAGACAGGGTCTCGCTCTGCCGCCAAGGCTGGAGTGCAGTGGCACAATCTTGGCTCACTGCAAACTCTGCCTCCCAGGTACAAACAATTCTTCTGTCTCAGCCTGCCAAGTAGCTGGAACTATAGGCACGTACCACCACGCCAGGATTATTTTTGTATTTTCAGTAGAGACGGGGTTTCACCATGTTGGCCAGGCTGGGCTCGAATTCCTGACCTCAAGTGATCTGCCTGCCTCAGCCTACCAAAGTGCTGGGATTACAGGTATAAGCCACTGTGCCCGGCCTACACTCAATATTTGTATGTTGATCTTGTATCCTGCAACTTTGCTAAACTCACGTATTAATTCTAATGACATTTTCTTTTATATATTCATTTTTTTTTTTTTGAGATGAGGTCTTGCTATGTTGCTCAGTCTAGTCTCGAACTCCCGGCCTCAAGCAGTCCTCCTGCCTCAACCTCTGAAAATGCTGGGATTACAGGTGTGAGCCACCATGCCTGGCCTCTTTTTACAGATTTTATTGAATTTTTTACATAGACATTCACTCCACTGGGAATAAAGACATTTTTCCTATGCAATCTGAATGCTCTTTATTTATTTTTCCCATCTGATGGTACTGACTAGAAACTCCAGTACAATGTTGAATAGATGTGGTGAGACTAGACATCCTTGTCTTTTTCTGATCTAAGGAGGAAAGCATTCAGTCTTTCACAATCATGCATTACATTAGATGTAGGTCTTTTGGAGATGTACTTAATCAGGTCGAGGAAGTTCTTAGCTATTTCTAGTTACCTGAGAGGTTTCTATTAAGACTGGATATTGGATTCCTTCTTTCACAAAACATTAGGAGAAAACACAATTTAACCAAGTTCTTACCACTTAAAAACCAAGTTGGCATATTGTCCAGTTTCCAATATTTTGTTCCTTGTTTCCACCTGAGACCTCATCAGAATTTCGTTCACTGCCAACACTTTGATCATGACCACTTAAGACTGAGGCCTTTTCTTTACAGCTCTCCTCTCCTTCTGAGCCCACACTGTCACATCCCTTTATAGTCCAGCCTTTTTCCATTATCCCGTTCCAAAGCTGTTTCCACATTTTTGGGTAATTGTTACAGCAGCACCTCACTTCTCAGTACCAATTTCTGTTTTAGTCCATTTGGGTTACCACAATGAAATACCTTTAACTGGGTAATTTATAAACAACAGAAATTTGTTTCTTATGGTTCTGGAGCCTGGGGAATCCAAGATCAAGGCACTAGCAAGTTTAGTGTCTGGTTGTTGTGTTCTCACATGGTGGAAGGGGTGAATGCTGTGTCTTCACATAGCAGAAGGGCAAAACGGGCAAAACGGGCAAAACGGCCAAACAGGCTTCCTAAAGGACTCTTTTTTAAGGACATGAATCCCATTCACAATGAGCAGAGCCTTCATGATCTAATCACCTCCTGAAAGCCCCACCTTTTAATACTATCACATTGGCAAATTGTCACATATAAATTTTGTGGTAACACAGTCAGACCATAGCGATGGCTTGTTTAGAAGTGTATTTTATTCCCCAAGTTTTGAGGGATTTTCCAAGAATCATTCTGTTATTGATGTCTAATTTAATTACATTGTGGTCAGAGAATGTATCTTGCATGACTTGAATCCTTTTGAATTTATTGACATTTGTTTATAGTCCAGATTATTGTCCATCTTCTAAACTTTCTGTATATGCTTAAGAACCATGTGTATTCTGTCAATTACTGGAGTGTTTAATAAATGTCAATCAGGTCAAGACGGTTGATAGCGTTGTTCAAGTCTATTATAACTTTATTGATTTTCTGCTTACTTGTAATATAAATTATTCAGAAAGGGGCATTGAAATATTTGGCCATAATTGTGGGATCTCTCAATTTCATATTGCAGTACTATTAGTTTCTGCTTCATGCATTTTGAAGTCCTGTTATTAGATGCAAAAATGTTTAGGATTGTTATGTCCTTTTGATTAAATGGTTCTTTTATTATTATTAAGTGATCTTCTTTATCTCTCTTAATATTCTCTGCTTTGAACTCTACTTTGTCTAATATTGACAAAATCACTCCAGCTTTATTTTCACTAGTGTTAGCATGATACATCTTTTTTCCATCCTTGGATTTTAAACTTATTTGTGTCTTTATATTTAATGTGTTTTTCTTCTTAAAAGCAGCAATTTTAAAAATTCAAGATTTTAAAACAATCTCCGACATCTGACAATCTCTGCCTTTTATTCAGTGTGTTTAGACAATTTACATTTAATATGATTCATGATATGAGTCTATCATCTTACCATTTCTTTCCTATTTCTCTTTTTTCTTTGTTTTTTCTTGTTAATATTTTTAGATTAATCAAGTATTTGTTTCATTATCCTTTACATGGCTTTTGTAAACTTTTTTTTTTTTTAGTTTTTTTATTTCTGTTTTTTATTATACTTTAAGTGCTAGGGTACATGTGCATAACGTGCAGGTTTGTTACACATGTATACATGTACCGTGTTGGTGTGCTGCACCCATTAACTCGTCACTTACATTAGGTATAACTCCTAATGCTATCCCTCCCCCCTTCCCCCACCCCACAATAGGCCCCCGCTTGTGCATTTGTCACGTATTTCTCGTGTCATGGTTTTCATCTCTATCAGTTTGTTTATGGTCTTCTCTGCATTGATTATTCTAGTTATCCATTCTTCCATTCTTTTTTCAAGGTTTTTAGTTTCTTTGCGCTGGGTACGTAGTTCCTCCTTTAGCTCTGAGAAGTTTGATCAACTGAAACCATCTTCTCTTGACTCGTCAAAGTCATTCTCCATCCAGCTTTGTTCCATTGCAGGTGATGAGCTGCATTCCTTTGGAGGGGGAGATGCGCTCTGATTTTTTGAATTTCCAGCTTTTCTGCACTGCTTTTTCCCCATCTTTGTGGTTTTATCTGCCTTTGATCTTTGATGATGGTGACGTACTAATGGGGTTTTGGTGTGGGTGTCCTTTCTGTTTGTTAGTTTTCCTTCTAACAGTCAGGACCCTCAGCTGTAGGTCTGTTGGAGTTTGCTTGAGGTCCACTCTAGACCCTGTTTTCCTGGGTTTCAGCAGCAGAGGCTGCAGAAGATAGAATATTGCTGCACAGCGAGTGTTGCTGTCTGATTCTTGGTCTGGAAGCTTCGTCTCAGGGGTGTACCCAGCCGTGTGAGGTGTGAGGTGTCAGTCTGCACTTAGTGGGGGATGTCTCCCAGTTAGGCTACTCAGGGGTCAGGGACCCACTTGAGCAGGCAGTCTGTCCATTCTCAGATCTCAGCCTCCATGCTGGGACAACCACTGCTCTCTTCAAAGCTGTCAGACAGGGATATTTACATCTGGAGAGGTTTCTGCTGCTTTTTGTTTAGCTATGCCCTGTCCCCAGAGGTAGAGTCTACTGAGGCAGGCAGGCCTCCTTGAGGTGCGGTGGCCTCCACCCAATTCGAGCTTCCTGGTGGCTTTGTTTACCTACTTAAGCCTCAGCAACGGCGGTGCCCCTCCCTAAGCCTCACTGCTGCCTTGCAGTTAGATCTCAGACTGTTGTGCTAGCAATAAGGGAGGCTCCGTGGGCATGGGACCCTCTGGGTCAGGTGTGGGATATAATCTTCTGGTATGCCGTTTGCTAAGACCCTTGGTGAAGTGCAGTATTAGGGTGGGAGTTACCCGATTTTCCAGGTGTTGTGTGTCTCAGTTTCCCTTGGCCAGGAAAAGGAATTCCCTTCCCCCTTGCATTTTTCAGGTGAGGTGATGCCTCACCCTGCTTCAGCTCTCGCTGGTCGGGCTGCACCCAGTGACCAGCACCAACTGTCCGACATGCCCCAGTGAGATGAACTCGGTACCTCATTTGAAAATGCAGCAGTCACCTATCTTCTGTGTCACTCATGCTGGGAGCTGGAGGCTAGAGCTGTTCCTATTCGGCCATCTTGGGTGCCCTTCTCACTTTTGTAAACTTTTAACAATAACTTTTATTATTTAGTGCTGGCTTCAGGGTTTATATTATACACGTTTCGTTTATCATAGTCTACCTTTAAGTGGTATCAGGAATAGTATAAGGGTCAGGCGTGGTGACTCACACCTGTAATCCCAGCACTTTGGGAGGCCAAGGCAGGCAGATCACCCGAGGTCAGGAGTTCGAGTCCAGCCTGACCAACATGGAGAAACCCCGTTGCTATTAAAAATACAAAAATTAGCTGAGTGTGGTGGTGTGTGCCTGTAGTCCTATTTACTTGGGAGGCTGAGGCAGGAGAATTGCTTGAACCTGGGAGGTGGAGGTTGCAGTGAGCCGAGAGCGTGCCGCTGCACTCCATCCTGGTGACAGATTTACACTTTGTCTAAAAAAAAAAAAAAAAAAGGAATAGTATGGGGATTCTAGGTTGACAGTTTTTTTCTTTGAATGTGTTTCAACTGTTATTCTGTCTTCTTGCTTGCTTTGATTCTAATGAGAAACTGATGTAATCCTGAGTTTTGTTCTTCTGTATATGACATGTATTTTTTTCCTTGAATGCTTTTAAGATTCTTTTATCATTTGTTCTGAGTAATTTGATTATGATGTATTTTGATTAGCTTTCTTCATGTTTCTTCTGCCGAGCTTCTGAAGGCAGGTCTGTGGGTAAAGATAGTGATAGAAAGATTAAAATAGTGATGGGAGCTTAGGGAAATTCTCTTTTGAATAAATCAGTGTTATCAATGAAGTAGGAAGCAAGGTCATTGTATGAGAATGAGGCTAGGAGAAGAGACATTGGGTATGAATGAAGGTATAAAACTATCATCCAGGAAAATCAATGAACAGGGACCTGTAACGAAATGTTCAAGCATCTTTAAGGTCCTACTCAACATCAGTAATCATGAATTTAAAGTCAGCATGGTTGGGTGTTTTTTTTTCAAATTCAGCTGCATGGGTGCAAGCACTTAGTAAGTGTAAAGCAGGGATGGCTAATATTGGCATTTTGCCAAGTGATTACAGCAATTGAGAGAGGGGCAGGGAGTTGAGGATGCAAGCAAGTGGATGATTATGTTGATTGTTAAATATATCTACATCAAACTTCCTCAATCAGAGTGAAAACTATTAAAGGCAGTACCTTTCCTGTAGAAGGTGTTGGGCACTTATTTGCAGATCCACACATGGGTGTATTTTAACAGCAGAAAGCTAGGGGCTGAGGGAAATTGTCTTACCAGAGCAAATAAACTGTTTTTAAATCAACTGCTTTGTAAAGTTCTTAACGTGGTCCACACAGCTCTGACTGTCCTGGATCCAGCCTATCAGGGCAGCCTCCCCTTCACAGCAAGTTCCCACTGTTCTCTAAACTTCAGACACACCAGACGTCTTCCTGTCCCTTGCATTTTCCACATCTTTGCACATGCAGCTCCCTCTGCAGGAATGCTTTTCCCTTCCCCACTGGCCTACTCATGTCTCAGTTTTCCTCAGTAATTCAAATATTATTATAATAATACGCTAAGTATTTGATTAGAGTGCTTCCTTCTTAGCACTCATCACAATTTTAATTTTTGTCATTGATAACTGTATGCTACTATGCTGTAAGTTTCCCACCTTGTCTGCTTTTAGCCCCCCATAGAATCTAGCTCTCCCGCACATTTGTAGGTTGTAATAAACAATTTTTTTTTTTTTTTTTTTTTTAAGACAAGGTCTTGCTTTGTCATCCAGGCTGGAGTGCAGTGGTATGACTGCGGCTCACTACAGCTTTGACCTCCTGGGCTCAATCGATCCTCACACCTCAGCCTCCTGAGTAGCTGGAACTATAGGCATGATCCCATGCCCAGCTAATTTTTTAATTTTTCGTAGAGACGGGGTCTCGCCATCTTGCCCATGCTTGTCTCAAACTCCTGGGCTTAAGCAATCCTGCTTCTGTCTCCCAAAGTGCTGGGATTACACTACTAAAGATTTTTAAACAAATGAATACAGGTGAAAGCAAATTAAGCGATACATGAAGTCTGGTGAGGCGAGCAACATATTTCTTTTGGAGAATTCTCGAGGCACTGGTTAATGCTATATGCCTATTCTTTAATAATTTGCCCCGAACCTTGCAAAGGCACTACTCCCTTGGACTCAGAACCCGAGCTAGGCTTTGAGAGGAGCCTGCGCACTTGGCTCGCCGGATATACGCAAGGGCGTGGGGCGGAGCTCTGGTAACCCAGGGAACAGCCCGGAAGCCGCTGGCTGGGTTAAGCTGTGGCGCGCTCCGCGGTTCCGGACCCTGAAGTTTTAGTTGAGGTGGCGGCGGCAGTCGGGAAACGGCAAGGCAAGTTGAGAAGATAGATCAGAGGCTTGCAGCTCGCAGTCCCAACGAGCCTTAGGGACCAGGGCTACCAAAAGGATGGGGAGAACGGTGGTGGCATCTCTCTGTTCCCTGGGATCCAGGCGCCCGGTTGGGGAATCCTTACTTCAGGAAGCGCAGCCGCGGCTCAGTGTTTTGAGAGTGCAAGTGCCTGTCAGGGTGCGTGTCTGGTTGGTTGTGCGTGGCGTCAGAGCACCTCGAGTATGCGCGTGCGCACCGCTTTCGAGAGCTTTTGCACAGAGCTGGAAATTGGGGGTACTCGATTGTAGCGTTCGAGGAGTTTGCCGGGTGGCAGGAGAGAGGCAAACTATCCAGGATGCTTTGGGACCGGGAGCGTCATTTAGATCGATGGATGTCAGAGAGGGGCTTCTGAGAAGGCTCCGCCTGTCTGAGTTTTGAGGAGTCCGTGGAAGTTAACCCGGTAAAGAAGAGAGTGAGCCTGACGGATGTTCGGAGCAGAGGGAAAAGAATGGTTGCAACTATGTGTGAGGCGAGAACTCGGTTTTAGGATTTGCGGGAGATGTGAGAGAACACTGGAAAGAAAGGTCAGCCAGGCCACATAGGGGAGAGGTCTGAATGCCAAGCTGAGTTGGATTCCTCTTGACAGTGGGGAGCCATCCGAATCCAGAGGAGGTAAGAAAAGGGTTCAGATCTATTCTCTCTCCGTGTATTTATTTATTTATTTATTTATTTATTTATTTATTTATTT
>NW_016819136.1:1154679-1169981 GCF_001698545.2 Rhinopithecus bieti | reverse complement strand
TTTTGAGACGGAGTCTTGCTCTGCCGCCCAGGCTGGAGTGCAGTGGCCGGCTCTCAGCTCACTGCAAGCTCCGCCTCCCGGGTTCACGCCATTCTCCTGTCTCAGCCTCCCGAGTAGCTGGGACTACAGGCGCCCGCCTCGTCGCCCGGCTAGTTTTTTGTATTTTTTAGTAGAGACGGGGTTTCACCGTATTAGCCAGGATGGTCTCGATCTCCTGACCTCATGATCCGCCCGTCTCGGCCTCCCAAAGTGCTGGGATTACAGGTTTGAGCCACCGCGCCCGGCCTCTCCGTGTATTTAGGTAGGATTGATTCAACAGTGTTTGGAAAGAGTTCTTGTTTCTCCTTAATCAGTTTTCCATACCAGTCAGAGTGGATTTACTAAGTCCAGGCATAACTATCCCGTTTAAAATTCTTCAGTGGTTTCCTATGGTCTTAGGATAGTGTTCAGATTGCTGTGGCTTAGAAGACTACAGTCTGCTCTCTGCCTTTCCTCCTCCTTTAACCTCTCACCCTCTCAGATCTTTGTTAATTGAACTGAGTTTCTCAAACTCTTCGTAAATGCATTTTCGCTTGCCTGGAATTTTCTTTCCCCTACTTCTAACTTTTATTCATATTTTAACTCTCAGTGCAAACATTTTTGGGGGTATAGAGGAGGCAGCTTTTTCTTACTGCGTAGAGTTAGTTGGGTACTTTCATGGCAGACAGAATTTACTGCCCATGCTGCCCTTTTGTTGTAAATACTTGTTTAATTGCGGTCCTCTTAGAAACTCTTAACTCTGCAAGGGCATAGACTATTCTGCTTTCTTGTTGTATCTGGTGCCTCACCCTTAGGTGGTGCTTTCAAAATATTAGTTAAATTAATAGATGGATGGTGACGTCAGTGAGTGAAGAGTGAAAGGGAGACTAATTAGAATAACGAGAGCCTGAATAAAATATTTTAGTAGAGATGGAGAAGAGCGGGCAGGAGAGATTTTAGGGAAAAGTTAATAGATTCTGTTATCTGATTCACTAAGAGATAAGGAACAGAGGTGATGCTGAGGTTTTAAATTGGAGCAACTAGAAGGATTATAATTCTGTAAATTCAGCTTAATTCAACGTATTTATCGAGTTAACCTGTTATATATCAGCAAGTAGAGATTTGGGGTATGATGATGAGCTTTATTTTGATATACGGTATTTGTGATATTTGGCAGATCTGTACAATAGGTAGTTAGAAATGAGCATTTGGTGGTTTTGTTTTGTTTTTATTTGTTTATTTTAAGAGACAGAGCCTCACTCCATCACCCAGGCTGGAGTGCAGGAGTGCCATCTTAAGTCACTGCAGCCTCCAACTCCTGGGCTCAAGCAGTCCTCCCATCTCAGCATCCTGAGTAGCTGGAACTATAGGCATTCACCGCCACTCCTGGCTAATTAAAAAAAAAAATTTTTTTTAGAGACAGGGTCTTGCTATGTTGCACAGGCTGGTCTTGAACTTCCTACCTCAAGTGATCCTCCTGCCTCAGCCTCCCGAGTTGCTGGGATTACAGATGCGAGCCACTGTGTTTCATGTTTTGTGGAAAGGTGTGAATCATCGATTTCGAACTCATTTTCACAGTTTTTTTGTGTGTTTTTGTGTCCATACATTCATAGCTTTGCTCAAGGGAGTAGGTGAGGTCACTGAGGGAGGATGTGAACTGCCCCTTTGTGATCAAGAAAGCAGCTCCATGAGAGCTGGCACCATATTAGACTTGTTTACTGATATCTTGGTTTATTTAGTTTACTTGTATCTCTGATGCCTAGCTGGTGCCTGGTGTGTGCTGTACTCCCCCAAATAATTGTTGAATGAAAGAGAGGGTATCTAATGGAAAGACAAGAGGGATGAGAACTGAGATAGAACTGGGTGGAGATCCTTGATTAAATTGTGTGTGTGGAGGGGGACAATAGAACCCGTGAAGAAAAGGAGAAAAGAATAGAAGAGGCCGGGCGTGGTAGCTCATGCCTGTAATCCCAGCACTTTGGGAGGCTGAGCTGGGTGGATCATAAGGTCAAGAGATCGAGACCATCCTGGCCAACATGGTGAAACCCCGTCTCTATTAAAAATACAAAAATTAGCTGGGCGGGATGGCAGGTGCCTGTAGTCCCAGTGATTCGGGAGGCTGAGGAAGGAGAATCACTTGAACCTGGGAGGCGGAGATTGCACTGAGCCGAGATCGCACCACTGCACTCCAGCCTGGGCGACGGAGCGAGACTCTGTCTCAAAAAAAAAAAAAAAAAAAAAAAAAAAAGAGAAGAAAAGCAGGAGAAAGGGTGTCCTGGAAACCAAGAGAGGAGAGGGCTTCTAGGATTGGGAGTGTGCAGAGCTGGAAAGGGCCATTAGTATTTCAGTTTCTCCAAACAGGCATAGATTGTCTTGACTGTGTTAATTTTAATATTTGATTTCTTAACACTGTAAACCATCAGAATATCTCTAGTCTCACATTTGAACAATAAACTATAGCACACTTATGATCTCTGATTTCTGTAAGTGGCACAAAATTCCTTTTTTAGACCAAAACGTCTGATCCTTGGTTAAGAAAAATATGGTTACTATTATTGATGGTGTTCAAGAGAATGCTTTGCTGCTGAGTGTGGTGGCTCACACTTGTAATCCCAGCACTTTGGGAGGCCAAGGCAGGTGGATCACGAGATCAGGAGTTCGAGACCAGCCTGATGAACATGGTGAAACCCTGTCTCTACTAAAAATACAAAAATTAGCCGGGCATGGTGGTGCATGCCTGTAATCCCAGCTACTCAGGAGGCTGAGGGAGGAAAATTGCTTGAACCCGGGAGTCGGAGGTTGCAGTGAGCTGAGATCATGTCACTGCACTCCAGCCTGGCGACAGAGCAAGACTCCAACTCAAAAAAAAAAAAAAAAAAAAAAAAAACGCTTTTCAGTGCAAAGTTGGGGTCAGAGTTTTTGTAATTAATAAAACTTGGAGGTAGAACTAAGGATTAGTAAATACAGGTGCTAAAGTGTACCTTTTCATGAAGTTGGATGGCAAGAGAAGGGCAAAGATGGGATAGCAGCTTAACTATACACTGTATATCATCCTACCATACACAGGTAGTAAATTACCACAGATTTAGTGGCCTAAAACAATTACTATTTATCATTTCACAATTTCTGTGGGTTATGAGTTTGGACATGG
Organism: Rhinopithecus bieti; assembly: GCF_001698545.2. NCBI lineage: Eukaryota > Metazoa > Chordata > Mammalia > Primates > Cercopithecidae > Rhinopithecus > Rhinopithecus bieti. The sequence goes on along the minus strand of NW_016819136.1, from coordinate 1,166,812 downwards.
CTTAGTTAGAGTCTCTGCTTAGGGTCTTCCAAAGCTGTAATCAAGTTGTGGCCAGTCTGCATTCTCATCTGGAAGTTTACGCTTCTGAATGAGTAAAATATTCTAAATGTAACCTGAAATAATTTTTTCCCCATTTTTAAGAGTAACATAGGTTCATTATAGAAAGTTTGGGAAATACAGAAGCAACCAGAGGTAACCCAATTCTGGCAAACTTTTCCAGCAGGTGCTTTACAGTCAGTCAGACCTGGTCTTGAGTGTCAGCTCTTGGCTCTGCCTGTTATTATTTGTATGACTTTGAGCTATCTACTTTCTCTAAGCCTCGTTTTTCATTTTTTTTGAATTTTAATATTCTTAATATTTTTAAATTCTGTTTCAAGTTCCAAGGTACATGTGCGGTATGGGCAGGTTTGTTTCATAGGTAAACGTGTGTCATAGTGGTTTGCTGCATCTATCAACCCATCACCTAGGTATTAAATCTAGCGTGCATTAGCTCTTTTCCTGATACTCTCCCTCCCCTCACCCATCTGCTGCCCAACAGGCCCCAGTGTGGGTTGGTCCCCTCCCTGTGTCCATGTGTTCTCATCGTTCAGCACTCACTTATAAGTGAGAACTTGTGGTGTTTGGTTTTCTGTTCCTGCATTCGTTTGCCAAGGATAATGACTTCCAGCTCCATCCATGTCCCTGCGAAGACATGACCGCGTTCCTTTTTATGGCTGCATAGTATTCNATGTGCGGTATGGGCAGGTTTGTTTCATAGGTAAACGTGTGTCATAGTGGTTTGCTGCATCTATCAACCCATCACCTAGGTATTAAATCTAGCGTGCATTAGCTCTTTTTCCTGATACTCTCCCTCCCCTCACCCATCTGCTGCCCAACAGGCCCCAGTGTGGGTTGGTCCCCTCCCTGTGTCCATGTGTTCTCATCGTTCAGCACTCACTTATAAGTGAGAACTTGTGGTGTTTGGTTTTCTGTTCCTGCATTCGTTTGCCAAGGATAATGACTTCCAGCTCCATCCATGTCCCTGCGAAGGACATGACCGCGTTCCTTTTTATGGCTGCATAGTATTCCATGGTGTATATGTACCACATTTCTTTATCCAGTCTGTCAATGATGGGTATTTGGGTTGATTCCATGTCTTTGCTATTGTGAATAGTGCTGCAGTGAACATATATGTGCATGTATCTTTATAATTGAATGATTTATTTTCCTTTGGGTATATACCCATTAATGTGATTGCTGGGTCAAATGGTATTTCTGGTTCTAGGTCTTTGAGGAATCGCCACACTGTCTTCCACAATGGTTGAACTAATTTGCATTTCCACCGACAGTGTAAAATTGTTCCTGTTTCTCCACAGTCTTGCCAGCATCTGTTGTTTCTTGACTTTTTAATAATCGCCATTCTGACTGGCATGAGATGGTATCTCATTGTAGTTTTGATTTGCATTTTTCTAACAATCAGTGATGTTGACTTTTTTCCATATGTTTGTTGGCTGCATAAATGCCTTCTTTTGAGAAGTGTGTGTTCATGTCATTTGCCCACTTTTTAATGGGGTTCTTTGTTTTTTTCTTATAAATTTGTTTAAGTTCCTTGTAGACTCTGGATATTAGCCCTTTGTCAGATGGAGAGATTGCAAAATTTTTCTCCCATTCTGTAGGTTGTCCATTTGCTTTGATGATAGTTTCTTTTGCTGTGCAGAAGCTCTTTAGATTAATTAGATCTCATTTGTTAAGTTTTGCTTTTGTTGCAGTTGCTTTTGACATTTTCATCATGAAATCTTTGCCTGTGTGTATGTGCTGAAAGGTATTGCTTAGATTTTCTTTTGAGATTTTTATGGTTTTGAGTTTTACATTTAAGCCTTTAGTCATCCTGAGTTGATTTTTGTGTATGGTGTAAGGAAGGGGTCCAGTTTTGGTTTTCTGCATATGGCTCACCAGTTCTCCCAACGTTATTTATTAAGTAGGGAATCCTTTCCCCATTGCTTGTTTTTGTCAGGTTTGTTGATGATCAGATGGTTGTAGATGCACAGTCTTATTTTTGAGTTCTTCATTCTGTTCCATTGGTTTATGTGTCTGCTTTTGTACCAGTACCATGCTGTTTTGGTTACTGTAGCCTTGTAGTATAGTTTGAAGTAGGGTAGCATGATGCCTCCAACTTTGTTCTTTTTGTTTAGGATTGTCTTGGCTATATGGACTCTTTTTTGGTTCCACATGAATTTTAAAATAGTTTTTTCTAATTCTGTGAAGATGTTAATGGTAGTTTAATAGGCATAGCATTGAATCTATAAATTACTTTAAAATGGCAGTATGGCTATTTTCACTATATTGATTCTTCCAGTCTCATTTTTCTTATTTGGGAAAAGGGTTAATTGTCACTGACATTGTTATCCTCAACATTTAAATACAATTTTGTATGCTAGGCAGGTGTATTAGTTCATTCTCATGCTGCTGTAAAGAAATACTCGAGACTGGGTAATTTATAAAGAAAAGAGGTTTAATCGACTCACAGTTTTGCAGGCCTCAAGAAACTTACACTTATGGCAGAAGGCCAAACAGAAGCAGGTACCTTCTTCACAAGGTGGCAGGAGAGAAAGTGAGTGCAAACAGAGGAAATGCCAGACGCTTATAAACCCATCAGATCTCATGAGAACTCACTATCATGAAAACAACATGAGGTAAACTGCCCCCATGATCCAATCACTTCCCACTGGGTCCCTCTCACAATACATGGGGATTATGGGGATTACAATTCGAGATGAGATTTAGGTGGGGACACGGCCAAACTATATCAGCAGGGGTTCTAAGCACTTATATATTTAATTAGTTCTGTTTTATAGTTAGTGAAAAAGCTGGGATGTGAACCCAGACAGTGATTCCAGACTGTATTATTAGCCTTTATACTATATTTTCTCTTAAGACATGCCTTACAGGGTTGTGGGATCAAATGTGAAGCTCTTAGCAGAGATAAGTGCTTTATTAATAATGCCTATATTCTAACATCATTGAGAATATACTATACATACCGTTCTGTATTCTACTTTTTATACTTCTTATGTATTTTCCTGTCATTAAACATTTTTCTTAATATAATTTTAATGGATACATAATTCATCATATAGGGATACTGACATTTTATGACTCCTCTTTGTTTTTGCAGAGTAAATTGGAGATCTAAGTGGTTAAAGATCTAAGTGGTTAAAATACATTAGATTCATGTCTTTGAATAACTATTGTTTTCCTGTCTTTTAAAATAGCTTTATTGAGCTATAATTCACCCTTGAAAGTATACAGTTCAGAGATTTTTAGTCAGTTCACATAATTGTGCAACTAACATTACTATCTAATTTCAGAACATTTTCTTCACTGCCCAAAGAAACCCTATACCCATTAGCAGTCACTCTCCATTCTATGCTCCCTCTAGATGCTGGCGATCACTAATCTATGTCTCTGTGGATTTACTTATTCTGGACACATCATATCAATGATATCAAGCAATAGAGGGCCTTCTGTGTTTAGAACACTTTCAAGATTCATTCATGTTGTAGCATGTATCAGTACATCGTTGCTTATTATTGCGAAGTAATACTCCATTGTGTAGATATACCACATTTTATTAATATATTCATCAGTTGGTGGACATTTAGGATGTCTCTACTTTTTATCTGTTCAAAATGCTGCTGTGACCTTTTATGTACAAGTTTTTATGTGGACATATGTTTTTAGTTCTCTTGGATGTAAATATGCGAGTTGAATTGCTGGGTCATGTGGTAACTGTGTGTTTAACCTCTTGAGGAATTGCCAACTGTTTCCAAAGTGCCTATACCATTTTACATTCCATGAACAATATGTGAGGATTCTAGTTTTTCCATATTCTTGTCAGTGCTTGTTGTTGTCCATCTTTTTGATTATAGCCATCCTAGTCAATGTGAGGTGGTATCTCGTGAGTTTGATTGGTATTTCCCTAATGACTAATTATGTTGAACATCTTTTCATGTGTTTATTAGCTGGCTATAGTATCTTCCTTGGAGGAACGTGTATTTAAGTCCTATGTCCATTTTAAATCGGATTTTAAAATTGTTGAGTTGTAAAATTCTTTATATAGTCTGGATTCAAGTCCTTTATCAGATAAAGGATTTGCAGATACTTTCTCCCATTCTATTGGTTGTCTTTATTTTCTTGATTGTGCCTTCGAAGCACAAAAATTCTTAATTTTGATTAACTCCAATTTATTATTTTCTTTGGTTGCTTGTGCTTTTTGTGTCATTTCTAAGAAACCATTGTTTAACCCAAGGCTCATGAAGATTTACTCTTATGTTTTCTTTTAAGCATTTTGTAGTTTTAGCTCTTACATTTAAATCCACGATTCAATTTAATTTTTGAATATGGTTTGAGGTAGGAGTCCAACTTCATTCTTTTTCATATGAGTATCCAGTTGTCCCAGCACCATCTCTTGAAAAGACTATTCTTTCCCCATTGAATTGTCTTGGCACCCTTGTTGAAAATAAACTGACCATAAATGTAAGAGTTTGTTTTAGACTCTTAGTTCTATTATATTCCGTATCTTTTAAAATGGTACTTGTGGCTCTGCTACTTACTAACTGTGTGACCTTCATGGTTGGTTAACCCTTGTCTCTTAGTTTTCTCATTTGTAAAATGAGGAATAAATAGTAAGTACCTCATGGGGTTATTGTGAGGATTCAAGAAAATAATGTTTAAAGAGCATAGACTAGTATCTGGCTTATAGTAAGCACACAGTATGTATTAGCTGATGCCATCATTACCTCTGCTGCTATTTCATCATTACCATCATAAAACTTAAATGTTATTTTCTAACTTGTATGTGACTTGTTTTCTTTGGCTGAATTGTAAATGCTGAAATTAGATACCGTGTTTAAGAAGTGAATGTTCTTGTTAAGAGAGAGTACAGAGTGCAAGGAAGATTGAGGGAAAACTCCTAAGAAACACTTGTATTTAGACATTTTTATTATAGTAGACAATTTTTTTTTTTAAAGTACTTAAGGAAAATACTAGAGTCCTTGTTTTAGGCTTATTGGGAGTAAGGGGGTCAGCTGGAAAGTCCTGTAATTATTTAGGTAGGTTAAAAGGGTCTGCAATAGTAGTCATGTATATGTATTGCTTTTTAAAAGTCATATATATGTATTGTAAAATCCTGGTGTTCGAGGACTATGGGTCTTTTTCTAATTTGGTATAATGTGTAGTCTAGTGTCCTTAGCATTTCTGTTTAAACAGTGGCAAGCTAATGTTGGCAATTTAAAAATTCTAGTTTAAAATCAATAATTATTAATTTATCAGCGATAGAAAAAAAATCAATAATTAGTACCATTTAGCATTATGTGACAGATATGTTAGAAGTGATATCATACCTCATTTGTTCTCTAAAGTTTAGCTACTTTTATTTTCAAGTAAGCACATATGTACCTGGTAGTGATTTTGAGTGTTAGAGTGCTTAAAAAAGAACTCCAACTCTCTTTTGCCCTTTCCTTCCTTCACCTTACGTTCACATTGTTAGCTTGTGACTGGGCTATTTTCTACTAATTGTGAATTTGTGTAGCTGATGACAAAGCTTTTGACGACTGTCTTAGTTCTCTGCTTTAGGCCATAATTTCTGCATTCCTAGAGTTCACTGTTAATCAAATATATAAAAGTTACTGACTTGAGACCTCTTTTATTATAATTATCAGTACCAACTTTTATTAGTTGTAAAATGAAAGAAGAAAGTATTTTATTTTGATAGCCTGTTCCTTTTATCATGCTTAAATTTTTCTTCTGGCATTTTAAAATTTGTTTTTTTTTTTCAGGTGTCTTTCCTCACTCTGGTGATGCTTATTGTTTTTTCTTGTATTTAAAAATTTTGATGTGATTATTATTCCTAGATGTCATTTGTCAGAGTGAACCGCTGTGGTCCCCGAGTTGGTGTAAGAAAGACGCCGAAAGTAAAGAAGAAGAAAACTTCAGTGAAACAAGAATGGGATGTGAGTATAGGTGGGATAGTAAATAATGTAACGTTACTCTGGAGGAATGACAGTGATACGGCTCTAGTCATGCAAGATGGTATTCTGAATGGGGCTCATCATGTCATAGGGTGGAATAGGTTTCTGGGCATGTGATATTCTAGGTCTTGGAGGGAAGAGCAGAATCCTTTGGGGGAGGTTTTAAGAATACACACGTCCAGACTGTAACCTCTATATCCTTTAAAGAACTGGACTCTTAAGGGGATGGGGAGCATGTTAAAAAAAAAAAAGTCTTCTCACTCTCACTCTGAGAACTCACTGCATAAAGGCAACTCTAGTTCACTGGTGTCACTGAAGTCTGTGAATTTTTTCAGTACCTTTTTTAGGTTTGCTCAGAGCAACCAGTGATATCATAACCATGTGAGTGCCAGTTTTGGCTGAAAAAAAATAGGTGACCTTTGCTCTCTTATCCCATGAATTGCTCACTTCCAGAGGTTGATCAGTTTCAGAACAAATGTTCTCTTATGGTATAAGACAAGTCTCAAGTACCTGTAACATATGATCTCTGGCTCCTAACTGGAATATTGCCTGGTGTTACCAAGGCGATTTATATCTTTTTTTTAAGAGACAGGATCATGTCCTGTCAACCAGGCTGGAGTGATGTGATGCCATCATAGCTCACTGCAGCCTCAAACTCCTGAACTGCAGCAATCCTCCTGCCTTAGCCTCCTGAGTAGCTAGGACCATAGGCATGCACCACCACCCCTGGCTAACTTAAAAAAATATTTTTTGTAGAGATAGGTCCTTGCTGTGTTGTCCAGGTTGGTCTTAAACTCCTAGCCTCAAGCAATCCTCCCGCCTTGGCTTCCCAAAGTGCTGGGATTATAGGTGAGCCATCGCACCCAGCTAGATTTCTATCTTTTGTAACCTGATACTTTGGTTTGGACCATGAGACTTGAGGTGCCTTTACTTTCCATTGCGAAGAGTAACTAGTTAGGGATTAGTTTGGATCTCAGGGATTCTTTTGGAATTGGAATCTTCTGGTTTGCAACCTACCATGTTAGCCAGATATCCTGGGCAAACTGACAGCCTTTGAAGTGGGGCAGCGGGACTTCTCTGTGTTTAGATTGTTTTGTTGCTGTCTGATTGGCTATAAAATTTTAATGACAAGGATGTGACTCTAAGATAAGGAAACTGATAAATAGGAAAAAAATTATGTGATAACATATTTTCCCCTTCAGAGTGGTTACTTTGAGAAGTTCAGTACAGTTGACCTTTGAACAACATGAGTTTGAGCTGCATGGGTTCATTTATACATGAATTTTTTTTCAATAAATACAGTTGGCTGTATCCTGGGGTTCCACCTTTACAATGAAAGGTGGATTGAAAATACAGTATTTTCAGGATGTAAAACCCATATGTGGAGAACCAATTAGGTGGGATTTGAGTATGTGTGGATTTTGGTATATGTGGGTGTCCTGGATACTGCGGGATGACTGCATTTATTCCAATATGCCAGTATTGCTCAAAACTTAATTGAAACCTATCATTTGAAATTGCATTAAGAACCTTCCTCATTTACTTTTTATTATCTGCAGTGCTGGAAAAATCTTTTGTTATTTGAAGGTAGACTGAACTTGGAAAATAGTCATAAGTCATTTGGAGTAAATGGTTAATGATGGAGAAGAGATCAAACTGATTAATACTGTCTTGATAAAAATAGTGAGACATTTTCTGAAATGGCTTATAGATTAGATTTAAATGCAATGTCAAAAGAAAATGGTTTTAAGCAAAAGTAGTATTGATGGAATTATTATTTTCTTCCATGAGAACAAATTTTAAGCCTATCACTTATTTGTATGCCTGAGTTTTTAAATGATTATTAACAATAATTCTCATGATCCTGTAGTTGTACCTTGTACCTTTCTTTTCCTTTTCCTTTTTTTTTTTGAGACAAGGTCTCACTATGTTGCCCAGGCTGGTCTCAAACTCCTGGGCTCATGATGGGATCTTCCTGCCTCGGCCTCATGAACCTCCTGAGTAGCTGAGACTGCAAGCGCACACCACCATGCCTGGCTCTTGTACCTTTCTAAATCATTGTAAAAGCAGTAACAGTTTTCATACAGAAAAGCCTTGAGCCAAATATTAATCATGGCCAAAAAGTTTAGTCTTTGATCAGAAGCCATTTTTGACTGTTTGAATTCCTTGTCACATACAAGTAAAACTAACTTGTTTTATTTCCTGCCTTAACAAATCTGTGTAGCACAATGGCTGAAGTTGCTTTGGAAAGGGCCAAGTTACAGGATTACAACTTAGAGCTGTGCAGCCTGTGTGCCACACAATTTCAAGGGGTGCTATTTACATGGACTCTGATATTAATGTTAACTTATGGAGTTGTGCAGGGTGGTAGCCCTACTATATTAGTTTAGTGCCTGTTAATTTAAGTGACTGTTTTCACATTTTATGAAATTATGCATTGCCCTCAAATTTCATCTTTCATTGTAGCAGCATCAATGCTTAAGATGTTTGCAGACACAAATTGAACCTCTCTGTAGTGATCACACTGTCCTTTTTTTTTTTTTTTTTTTTTTTGAGATAGAGACTCGCTTTGTTGCTGAGGCTGGAGTACAGTGGCACAATCTCGGCTCACTGCAGCCTCCACCTCTTGGGTTCAAGTGATTCTCCTGCCTCAGCCTCCTGAGTAGCTGGAATTACAGGCGCCCACCACCAGGCCTGGCTAATTTTTATATTTTTAGTAGAGACTGAGTTTTGCCACGTTGGCCGGGCTGTTCTCGAACTCCTGAGCTCAGGTGATCCACCCGCCTCAGCCTCCCAAAGTGCTGGGATTACAGGCATGAGCCTCTGTGCCCAGCCAGTGAACACACTTTTTTTTAGGAACCTTTAGCATTGCATTGTGGAATCCTGGGATTCCACAGACTACAGTGTGAAAACTAAAACTTTAGTTAAACTCACTCATTTTGAATATATACTACCATTTATTCATATGTCATATATTCATTTTGAATATTTTCATTGTTTTAATATAATGTATGACTGCTTGGTGAATACAGTACTTATTTTCTGTAAGACATCTAAAATTAGCTGTTATTTTCTATAAATAGGACACCTAAAACTAATATGTGTTCATATCTAAATTGAGAATACTGGTTCCCAGAAAGAAAAAATTTTTGGTCTCAGGATTTTGAAACCATTTTAGCCATTAAAATCCAATAAATGTATATATTTTATAAGAAAATTTTTTTTTTTTTTTTTTTTTAAAGAAAGGCCACCTTTTTTTTACAGAATACTGTGAGTGATCTAACAGTTCATCGGGCAACTCCTGAAGATCTGGTGAGTTTAATATCAAAACTTAAGTCATTTTTTCAGTGTTTTATTTGGTATTTGACTTTTAACCTTTAGAATAGAAACTATAGGCCCCTCCTGGAAGTTGTTCAGTTATGTTTAATCTTGTTTACGTCTATATAAAATCAAAAAACCTGTCTTCTGTACTTCCTGATTTCAGCTAGGAATATCAATTAGTATGTATTAGAGTTTCATTAAATATGTTGGGTTTATAGTTGAAATCTCTTCAGTCTAGTACTGCCCTATATATGTCTATCTATCCGCCTTTTAAAAAATCTATAGATAGCTTCAGCATTATTTATTACTTCCCTATACAAACATACTGTTCTAGTCAATGTAGTAATTTATCCCTTGAGTATGCCATGTATATTTCCATGTCTGAGCCCCCATTCCTTACTTGGAACAGTTTCTGTACCTTCTTCTTCTACCTGTTCAAATCTTACTTTACTTCCTTATCCTAGTTCAAATCCTACTTTTTTTTTTTTTTTTTTTAAAGTTTCCACTTAGGTTTTTTTTTTTTTAAGATTTATTGAGATATAGTTAGCATACCATAAAATTTACCTGTTTAATGTGTACAGTTTGGTGATTTTTGGTATATTCAGAGTTGTGCAACCACTGTCACTGTCTAATTTTGGAATGTTTTCATTACCCCAAAATGAAACCTTCTACCCGTTAACAGTCACTCCTTGTGCCCGGTTCTTCCCAGTTTGTGGCAATGACCAATGTACTTCATGCTTTTATGTATTTATGTATTCTGGTCGTTTCATATACGTGGAATACAACACGTGACCTTTTATGTCTAGCTTCTTTGTGATAGCATAATATTTTCAAGGTTCATCCCCGTCGTAGCACGTATCAGTCTCTGCCCACTGCAGCCTCCACCTCCTGGGCTGAAGCCATCTCCACCTCAGCCTCTTGAGTACCTGGGACTACAGGTGTATGCCACCACACCTGGCTAATTTTTGCATTTTTTGTAGACACCGGATTTTGCCGTCTTGCCCAGGCTGGTCTCGAACTCCTGGGCCCAAGGAATCTGCCCGCCTCAGCCTCCCAAAGTGCTGGGATTATAGGTGTGAGCCACCACGCCTAGCTCATATTAGTTCTTTATTCCTTATAATTGCCAAATTATATTCCATTGTATGGATCTACCATTTTATTTATCTGTTGTTCAGTTGGTGGACATTGCATTGTTTCTGCTTTTGTGTTGTTAGGAATAACGCTGCTGTGAACATTCATGTACAAGTTTTTGTGTGAACATATTCAGTTCTTTTTTATGTATACATCTAGGAGTAAAATTGCTGAGTCATGTAATTTCTCCATATTTAACTTTCCAAATAATTGTCAAACTGTTTTACAAAGTGGCTGCACCATTTGCATCCCCACCAGCATGTATGAAGCTTCCAGTTTCCCCACATTGTTACTGTCACCTTTTTCCCTTTAGTTCTCTTAGTAGGTGTAAAGTGCTGTCTCATGTGGTTTCAATTTGCATTTCCCTAATGATAAATGATGTTAAGCATCCTTTTATGAACTTTTCGGCCATTTGTACTATATTCTTTGGAGAAATGTCTATTCAAATACCTTCGTCATTTAAAAATTGGATTATTTGTGCTTGTATTGTTGAGTTATAAAAATTATATATGTATTCTGGATATAAGTTCCTTATCAGATATAATTTGCAAGTATTTTCTCCCATTTTCTTAATTGTTTTTTCAGTTTCTACATGGTGTCCTTTAAGCAGGGAAGTTTTTAATTTTGACGAAGTCAAATTTACCTGTTTTTTATTTTGTCACATGAGTTTTTAGTATCATATCTAAGAAACTGTTACCTAACCCAAGATTCACAAAGACATACTCCTGTGTTTTCTTCTAAGAGTTTTATAGTTGTAGTTCTTATATGTAGAACTATGATTCATTGTAAATTAATTTTTCTGTACGGTGTGTGGTGGGAGGGGGGCCCAACTTTATTTTTTGCTAATGGATAATCATTGTCCAAACAGCATTTATTGGAAAGACTATTCTTTCCCCCTTGAATTATCTTAGAACTCTTGTTGAAAAATCACTTGTCCATAAATATAAATGTTTATTCAGCACTCTCAATTCTATTTCACTGATTTATATGTCAGTCCTTATGCCAGTACCACATTGTCTTGATTACTATTGTTTTATAGTAAGTTTGAAGTCCTGTTTTTGAAACTGACCAACAGTTATCTCCTCTGAACTATTACTACCTAACTAAGGCATTGAGTATATGACATCTAATGTATATCATTTGTCTTTATATGGATATGCCCAATCTCCATGGGCAGATTGTTAATGCTTTTGAGAGATACGGACCATATCCTATACACCTTTGTGTACCTGGGAGTCTTAATCCTAGTAGGTGCTCATTAACTATTTACTGAGAATAATAATGATGCCCAACTGACTTAATAGTTTTTAAATGAAAAATTTCAAACTCAAGGGAAAATGGAGATAGAAATAGAAATAACTGAGAAAACTGGGGAAGATGGCCGAATAGGAACAGCTCCAGTCTCAAACTCCCAGCGCGAGCGACACAGAAGACTGGTGATTTCTGCATTTTCAACTGAGGTACTGGGGTCATCTCACTGGGGAGTGCTGGACAATCGGTGCTGGTCAGCTGCTGCAGCCGGACCAGCGAGAGCTGAAGCAGGGCGAGGCATCGCCTCACCTGGGAAGTGCAAGGGGGAAGGGAATCCCTTTTCCTAGCCAGGGGAACTGAGACACACAACACCTGGAAAATCGGGTAACTCCCACCCCAATACTGTGCTTTAAGCAAACGGG
>NW_016819136.1:1130899-1154332 GCF_001698545.2 Rhinopithecus bieti | reverse complement strand
AAGGACTAGAACTAGATGTACCATATGACCCAGCCATCCCACTACTGGGTATATACCCAAAGGATTATAAATCATGCTGCTATAAAGACACATGCACACGTATGTTTATTGCGGCACTATTCACAATAGCAAAGACTTGGAATCAACCCAAATGTCCATCTGTGACAGACTGGATTAAGAAAATGTGGCACATATACACCATGGAATACTATGCAGCCATAAAAAAGGATGAGTTTGCGTCCTTTGTAGAGATATGGATGCAGCTGGAAACCATCATTCTTAGCAAACTATCACAAGAAGAGAAAACCAAACACCGCATGTTCTCACCTATAGGTGGGAATTGAACAATGAGATCACTTGGACTCGGGAAGGGGAACATCACACACTGGGGCCTATCATGGGGAGGAGGGAGAGGGGAGGGATTGCATTGGGGAGTTATACATGATATAAATGATGAATTGATGGGTGCTGACGAGTTTTGATGGGTGCAGCACACCAACATGGCACGAGTATACATATGTAACAAACCTGCACGTTATGCACATGTACCCTAGAACTTGAAGTATAATAAAAAAAAAAAAAAGAAATAGAAATAACTACCATGTACTGTTCACCCAGATAGAATAGTTATTAAAAATTTGCCATAGTTGCTTCATTTATCTTACCTTTTTCTTTTTTCACTGAAATATTTTAAAGTAAATTCCAGAGAACACATCATTTTGTGCTTACATATTCAGTTTGCATCTTTAAAAAATAAGCCTTTTTTTTTTCAACATAACCACGGTGCCATTATTACATCCAACAAAAGTAAATATAATTATTTGGTATCACCTAATACCTAGCCCATATTCAGATCTCCTCAATTGTCTAAAAAAAATCTTCATTTGTTTTTTGTGAGTCAGAACCTTTGTGTAATATTTGTTATCATCTCTTTAATGGATTGATTTCTTATTTACATGGTGAAAACTCAGCAGTACATTTTATCATATATGTTCATGTTCATAGTTCTGAATACTAGAGTACTTATATAACCAAATATCTAATTTTATTTCTTAGCCACCTTAGTGAACCCTCCCCTCTGACACTTGAGACCTGTGGCGTGTATCTCTTCTTGTACTTCAGGAACTCTACTTCCCTGACTTCTATATTTTCAGTGACCCACTTCCACATGAGGCCATTGAAGGGCTATAAACACACTGCATTATTAGTTCTTGGTAGTGATGTGATGATCATGAAATGAGTGTGTCTTTGCCAAAGAGGACTCAGTGGATTTTGTACCTTTTATGTTGTGCTCAGTTAGTGTGTGTATATGTGTGTATGTGTATGTTAAAAAAAATGCTGGTTTTGACCCATGAATTGATTTTATCATCCATTAAGTGAGTCCCAACCTGTGGTTTGAAAAACACTAGTTTGCTGGATAGTCTTGCAGAAAAGTAGTAGAAATTATTATTTCTTTCTGTATATCTTTTAGGTAGGTTTACCAGCTCTATATTCTTCTTTAAGATTATTTTTGAAAATTTAGGGGACTGAAAATTTTGGCTATGAATGTATATAAACATGCATATATTGGACCAGGAAAAGTTTAAAAAGTGATGAACTAGAGTAGGTGGTCTCACCATCTGAATAGGCAACTTTGTGTCTGAAAGATTCCTTTATGTACTTTTCTATATAGGTACGTCGTCATGAAATACACAAATCAAAGAATAGAGCATTAGTACACTGGGAACTCCAAGAAAAAGCTTTGAAGAGAAAATGGAGGAAGCAGAAACCTGAAACTTTAAATCTTGAGAAAAGAAGATTGTCTATCATGAAGGAGGTAATGCTACACTGCATTAGAGTTAGAAAGAGAAAAAGGAGATAAATAGGGTTCTTTCTTTTTCCTTCAATTTGATTCACATTGGAGAGACTCTAGTAATCACTGCGTTCTTATTCAATAATCTACATGTGGACTTCAAAAAAAGCAACACAGTGATGATTGGAGTCTGGTTTGGTGGTTTGAATTCCTGTTCTACAACTTACCAGCTATGTGACCCTAAGTAAATTATTTAACTTTTCAGCTTGAATTTTGTCATATTTCAAATTATTATTTGCTTGTATTGCTATGAGATTTCAGTGATAAATACTTATAAAATGAATAGCACAATCTTTACTTATTCCTCTTTTTATATGTAAGCTGCTATAATTATTTTTCTCAGTTTAACAGCAGTGCTGTTAGATTACTTTGGAAAAAAAATAACAATGTTGTATGCTTATCCAACTGAGTAGTAAGCAACTTGTCTTTGGCTTAACCTTTTGCCAGACGTGGGGTGTTTGGATAAGTAATCAGATATGTAGGGATAAACAATATGGGAAATAAGAGGAAACTACAGCAAATAACCTTTTTAAATTTGAGTTGAAGTCATTGTAAAGGAATGTGCTTTGTCTTTAGTGTTGCTCCTTGTTCAGATTGAAGCTTATGTACAGCACTTAGCTGTCTGACCTTTCATGGCAACTTTGAATCATATATTGTCTTTGAGGAATTTGTTAGGCTTCTTATTGAAAGAAAGTCACAGTCTTAGACATCATCAGAAAGAATAATATCTTCCAAATAAATGTTTACATGAGCTTGAGAAAAGAACAGTGGCTTGATTGAGAGAATGCTTCTGTACAGATAATTATCTTTTGGTGATCTTGGACAAGTCACATACATTTAAATGTTATGTGGTAATTCTCAGTGAAAGGCCTAAAAACAGATCTCACCACGAAAAAAGGCAGCCTGCTTGGATTGCATCAGACTCTGGGCTTTTTTTTCCTTTCTCTAGTGGTTCCTGCTCATGTCCTGAATTTCTCATACAAGTTATAGATGTGGTAGAAGTAGGTGTTTACAGAAGGGTGGTGAGAGACAGTGAGTGATGTTTCTTTGCTTTCTTTTTGTAGATCTGCTGCTTCAGGCACTAGTGTAATGGTTCTCAACTCTCACTGCACATTAGAATCAGTCAGAGTCAAGAAGCTCCATTAAAAAAATATGTAACAGCTGGGTGTGGCAGCTCATGCCTGTAATCCCAGCATTTTGGGAGGCCAAGGTGGGTGGATCACCTGAGGTCAGGTGTTCAAGACCAGCCTGGCCAACGTGGTGAAACCCCATCTCTACAAAAATACAAAAATTAGCTGGGCATGATGGCAGGTGCCTGTAATCCCAGCTACTTGGGAGGCTGAGGTGGGAGAATTGCTTGAACCTGGGAGGCAGAGGTTGCAGTGAGCCGAGATTGTCCAGCCTGTCTCAAAAACAACAACAACAACAAAACCAAAAAAAAAGCTCCTAAAAATTAGCTGGGTGCCAGGGGCAGGTGCCTGTAGTCCCAGCTACTCAGGAGGCTGAGGCAGGAGAATCGCTTGAATCCAGGTTGCAGTGAGCCGAGATCGTGCCACTGCACTCCAGCCTGGGGATCAGAGTGAGAGTCTGTCTCAAAAAAAAGAAAAAAATCTCTCTCTCTCTCTCTATAACTATATCTGGACTCTATACCCAGAGATTCAGATTCAGTTGACCTAAGATGTGGCCCCATGTAGGTGTTTTTTAGACAGTTCCTATGTAATTTTAATGTGCTGCAGGGGTTGAGCGCCTCTGCTCTTACCAGGATTCAGGTGTTTTCTGTTTACCAGCATACCTTGGAGATAATTTCCTGTCAGTGCTTAGACATCTACCTTTTCTTTTTGATGGCCGGTAGCATATAGATGTACCACAGTTTATTTATCCTGTGCTTTATTGGTGAACACTTAGGTTGTGTATTAGAGTACAGTTTAAGCTTCTGGAAATAAAAAAAGACTGTCCTATATGTTTTGTTTTAAACAAACAAATTTATTTCTGTTTCATGAAACAGTTGAGAGGAAAGTGGTATAGCTGGTAGGGAACTCTGCAGTCCTTTATTACACAACTTCTGTCTCTGAATACAGAATGGCCATAGCAGCTTCCTTCAGCTATATGCCAGCCAGGAGGAAACAGGAAGAACGGTGCATGCTACTCCTATTACGTCACCCAGAAGTTCTGGCATATATCCTGTTGGCCAGAAAGTCATCACATGGCCATTCCCACCTACAAAGATGGTTGGGAAATCTAGCTATGTAATTGGCTAAAATGCAGGAGTTCTGCTGTTAAAGGAGAAACCAAAAGAACATGGCTGGATACTTAAGTAGTACTGTCAGTTACCCACAGATTGTTTTCTGCCTTGCTACTATCAATAATGTAATAAATATCCTTGAAAATGTTTTTGGGTACACATATATTTGTAGGATAAATTCTTAAAAGTAGAATTGCTTAGTCAATGGATATGTGCATCTTTTATTTCAATGTTGGTAAATTTGCAATGTCTCTGTTTAAGAGATGCAGTGGACCAAAGGAAGAAGCCTCCTTAGACATATTCACATAAGCCTCATCATTGTGTATTAAAGCTAACAGGACCCATCCACCTAAAGCTGGACTCCTAGATTAACATAAATTAAGAGAAAGATCTTTGGCCAGCATCATCTTAGATTTCATTTGCTGTAAGATGTACCCATGCCATGGGAATCAAGCAAATTAGGGTTCCCTCTCACTCATGGAGAGGGAGGTTTTCAAAAAGATCTTATAAATCCCCAAAATGTAATAACTCCTAAAGTCTCTTTGTAATTCCCCAATTCTACCTGGTGTCTATTACCATGGTACAAAAGGGCTAAGATGACGAGTTTCTGATAATGACTTTTTTTTTGCAGGGACTGGGATCCTTTGAAAATCCAACATGTGTACCACCACTTACAGGTTTAAGTTTGTGCTCTGCAAACTATTTGAGGAGTAATATATGCAGTTAGGCTTGTGAAGATCAGTTTACCTATCGAGAGGATGGGCTTTATGAGAGGAGTTATAAATCTAGAAAGAAGAAGTAAAAGCCAATACAGTGATCTCTGACCATTCACACCATTTTTCCCAAGGGCAGGGACTAAGCAGGGGTGTCCAATCTTTTGGCTTCATTTGAAGAAGAAGAATTGTCTTGGGCCACACATAAAATACACTAACACTAATGATAGCTGATGAGCTAAAAAAAAAAAAAAGCTGTAAAAAAAATCTCATGTTTTAAGGAAGTTTACAAATTTGTGTTAGGCCACATTCAAAGCTGTCCTGAGCCACAGGTTGGACAAGCTTGCACTAGCAGAAGGTGACAGATAATGGCTTTTACATGAGACCTCATTATAATCAATATCAGGTCTCAATATGGTTAAGATAATTTATAATCTTCATGTGTCAATTCCACCTCTTTATTTTGATAGGTCAATGCTTTTTAAAAAGTAAACTCTTAAAATTGTTATTAGGAAATAAGCTTTGTGTAATTTTTCTAGTATAGTGAAAGATTATACTCATTCATTCACATTATTTCCTAAGTTTGTAATTGCTTGTACTTGCAAGATGGCTAAGCAGGAATAGAAATTTGGTTTGTGGGATAATATAATTTAAGTTATAGCAAAATTCTCAAACATCTCTAGAGTGGTATATAGGTTTTCAGTGTTTCCATATCCATCTACCACCCTGTAGGGCTGGGGAAGGGTTGTTGACTGGGACTCGACTCTCAGTCTTCTGGTTCTAATGTGCTCTTGACTTGATACCATTCCAGAGCTTAATGTTTGTGGAAGGAATAAATTCAGGGCTTTCTTCTCACTAAGCCAGGCAACCTGCTTGGCTATAGTGGGGAAGAAGGGGAAAATGAAGAATGTGACTCTTGCTATTTTTCTTTCTGTGTCCTAAAACAATAACTGAGGTCACATTATATATATACTTGATTCCGTAGTATAGAGAAATTCTGGTAAGAGTATTTGTTACCAGGTGTTTTATCAATTTGAGTCAGTGTTGGAAACTGAGCAGTTTCCAAGTACTTTTAACTTAAGAATGCCATCTGGTGGTGGTGCCCAGAGAATTATCTGGCTTTTACTCTAGCCTGTGGCCTTGCTTACAATTATGAAAGTTCCTAAGTTGAAAGTGCATAATCAGAGGCACTACTGTAAATGTTACTTTTTGTGTTCCTACCTCTCCAGGGTAAAAAACTGATTTGTTTTTAAACACAGAAGCCTCACATTTTTTGTTTAATCCTAAAACTCATATCTTATGTCATGTCTTTAAAATTGTAGGTCATGACACATTAGTGGATTACATTAGTGGATTCTGAATTCACTCTAGTGGTTGAAACACCTCTAAGTTTAATCTGTGTTTTTCAAACTATGGATTATAATTTGTTAATAAATTGTGAAGTTAGTGAGTTGCTGCCAACATTTAAAAAATAGAATAGAAATTTACAAGAAAATATCAGTGGTTCTCATGGAGCAAGGTTAATTAAAACTTTTATTTTGTATACACACACACAAGTATATATGTATATATGTGTAAATATGTATATTTGCATATATGTAAATATCGTGGGTCACAATTGTATTTCTTTGATTGCATTCAAGTATTTGAAAGCCAGTAATTATTGTCATAGCCCCATCTAGTGGTACTTAAGGATATTAGTGCTGAAGGATTTTAGGAAGGTAGCCTATGGTTATTTCATGCTCCAGGCCTTTTTATAGTCTTTTCCTTTGTGATTTGAAAAGTAAATATATGTTTATCTGAATAATAATACTTGTCATTTAACACGTGTCTAGATTCTTTCTGATCAATACCAGATGCAAGATGTATTGGAGAAATCTGATCATCTAATAGCTGCAGCAAAAGAGCTGTTTCCTCGTAGGCGCACAGGTATTCGATTCAAACAAAAGCTTCTCTTTTTTATTAACTATAGCCCACGACTATTTGGAAGAATTTAAAATCCTTTCTTAGGCATCATATTATTTGTATTACAAGTATTATAGGGTGGATTTACAAGGGTTGTTAGGGTTAGAGTCATTATAATCTGTTTCCTTTCCACTAAGAATATTAACTACTTGTGTTACAAATAATTCAGCTAAGGAAAAGTAAATTGTTTTAATCTACTAAAATATCTTATGGTGTAAAGTACAGGATTTTGTAATTTTAAAATGTGACTTGAGTAAAGCTTAATTTGAAACCTAAAGCAACTTCAGTCTCTATAAAAGGAACTTTGCCTCTTGTCAGATATATGCATTATTTATTTTAATGTGTGTGTAGTTCATTGTTTATCTTAATCTTCTAGAAACATCATTAATTTTTTTGTGTAAGGTTGGAATTCCAGCTTGGCAATTTATTAGTGTTACTCTGGGCTGGTTACTTAATGTCTGTGAGTTTCAGTTTACTGATCTGTAAAATAGTAATAGTACTTACAGGGTTTTATGAGAGTAAAATAAGTTAATATATGTAAGTACGTTTAGAACAGTGCCTGGCATATAGTAAGCACTACATTAATGTGAGCTGCTGTTTAAGATTTTCATATGATGATGCAAACCAATGGCAGTATGTAGCTTGTGAAGTCAATTTAATTAAATGAAACAAATCATCACAACTTCTTTTCCTTTTGCAGGGTTTCCAAATATAACAGTGGCTCCTGATTCCTCTCAGGGTCCCATTGTGGTAAATCAAGACCCTATCACCCAATCTATCTTTAATGAGTCTGTCATAGAACCTCAGGTAATGTGTTCTACTCACAGCTATAACACTCATGCTGAAAGGAAGTTTAAGCTGATATAGGCCTTGTAAATATTTTAAAAGTTTAAATATCAACAAGTGCTAGTTGTGGTTGCTAGATTTGCTGTTACTTAAGTGTATTGCACTTTCTGTGAGTAATGTTTGTACCAAACAACACTGGATAATAATAGCTAACATTTATTGAGTGCTTACCTAGTAGGTGTATATACTGTTGTTATCCCCATTTGGCAGATGAAGAAATTGAAGCTGAGAAAATTTAAGTGACTTGGCCAAGATCACATAGTTTGCATCAGAGATGGGATTCAAATCTAGGCCACGTGGCTCCACAAGACTGCCACCATCAATCATTATGGAAACAGCGGGGAGTCTTTCCACTTGGAGTCAGGTGGATCTACTTACTAGCTGTTTGATCTTGAGCTGATTTCTTAAAATATCTGGGTGAGCTCAGAATGTGTTTTGCTTCTATGTTTTTTGTTAAATGGGACTAGAATGTACCTGATATCGTTGTTACATGGATCAGGTGAGATAAGTTAGGTAAAGTTCCTGGTGTAATACCAGGAACATAGTACTTCATAAATGTTA
The DNA here is from genome assembly GCF_001698545.2 of Rhinopithecus bieti. NCBI lineage: Eukaryota > Metazoa > Chordata > Mammalia > Primates > Cercopithecidae > Rhinopithecus > Rhinopithecus bieti. The sequence goes on along the minus strand of NW_016819136.1, from coordinate 1,146,153 downwards.
GTCTCTCTTAATGTATTAGGATTTTTAAAAAATAGCTTCCCAAGAAACTTGCAATTTATCAACTAGTTACATGGGAGAATTGTATTACACTAGTAAAACATTAGTTAGCTGTATTCTAACCTAATGGGAATTCTTAATTAATGAAAATGTTTAGAATTTTGAGATAGTAAACTTTTTAAAAAGCCTATGAATAATTTAATACTAAAATAAAACAATTTATGCATGACTAGGACTCAGTATCTATTTACTGAAATTTCCTAAGTTATAGTTTCTGTGAAAAAAGAAAAGAATCATCAATTAGAGGGATAGTCCTAGGGAGTTGCAAGGTCCAGAATCATAAAAGATATGTTAATTATATTGTTTCATACTTCCAAAGGCAATTAGGTAAAATGTTACACATATTTTAAATAGCCCAAAACCTTTTGTCATATTTCCAGGCAAAAACCATTTATGTTTTGGCACTTAATGAGAAGTTAGCTTTCAGATAGTTGGAAATTTAATCACCCTAGAATGTCTTATTGCTGTAGTATGTTCAACTGAAGATTTTACTTTGATTTAAATAAATCATATAGTGAAGTGTGCCCTATTTATTTCAGTCACACTTTAAGCACTTTTTCAGTTAATTGGAGCCTGGAAACAAGTACACGATGTATCCCAGCAACATGGAATAAAGCAGTCACATTTTATTCTGTTGAAGAGTCCATTCTCACACCTGAGCCTATTACTGTTAATACAGCAGTAGAATTTCAAATTAATGTTACTGATACAACTAATTTACCTACCTGGTTTAAGTTCTTTATCAATTTACAGCTGATAGCAGATGAAAAACAGTGATGTGAGCCTCTCAAAGCAGAGGTAGCAGAGAAAAATGGCGGTGAGGGAGGAGAGAGAGGACACCTGGATAGATAAGCAGAGGACCACTATACATCAGAAGGGAAATTTGGTGTTGCTGTAGATAATCTTGAGTCACCAAGAAAAAATGAAATTATAACTGAATTACTTAAGTTCTCTGGGTCCTAGTTTCTTCATCCATATAGGAATTAGTGAGACTAAACCTACTCACTTATTCATCATGTAATATTTTGGATCATGCACTAGATGCTAAGATACATAGATGATTAAGGCATGTCTCTGTCATTGGATTAGGGAAGTAGCAGGAGTTGAGGTAGGACCTAGGTCCTGAAGGACTAAGGACTGGAAAGTAAAAGTAGAGCCACTGAAGGATTTTAAAGAGTGGAGTATGATGAGATCCAGTATAGTGTGGAAGATGGATTGGGGAGGGACAAGACTGGAGAGGGTCTGGTTAGAAGACTTAGGTGGGCATCTTAGTGAGAAGTGGTGAGGGCCTGACCTAAAGCCGTGCCAATAGGGAAGGAAATAGAGGAGAACAGGGATAGACTTCAGTGTGGTTAAAATGAGGTAGAGTTGGCAGGATTGGGTGGCTGACAGGACAGGACAGGTGAGAAAGAAGGATAACTCCTCATTTGCTGGCTTGTGAGTAGATGGTGACGCTCTTCATGGTCTTAGGTAATATTGGCAGGAACAGAATTTCTGGAAGAATGGTAGGAAGGGTTAGAAAGCTGTTCAGCCTGGGCCTATTGAGTAGGGATATCTTTTTTTTTTTCTTTTTTGAGAAAGGTTCTTGCTGTGTCACCCAGGCTGGAATGCGGTGGCACAGTCATGACTCACTGCAACCTTTACCTCCTGGGCTCAAGCAATCCTCCTGCCTCAGCCTCTTGAATAGCTGAGACCACAGGTGCACGCCACCACACCTGCCTAATTTTTGTATTTTTGGTATAGACGGGGTTTTGCCATGTTGCCCAAGCTGGTCTCAAACTCCTGGGCTCACGTGATTCTCCTGCCTTGGCCTCTTAAAATGCTGGGATTACAGGAATGAGCCACTGTGCCTGGCCAGAATAGGAATCTCTTATAGGCAGTTGAATATGAATGTCTAGGGCTTAGGACAGATCTGGGTGTGAAGATAGAGGTTTGGAAATTAATAGCATTTCGTTTGTAATTACAGCTTTGGAATTAGATAAAAACATTCAGAAAGTGGATCAGATGAGGGGAGAAAAGGTTGATATAGGCCTTGTGGTAAATATTTTAAAAGTTTAAATATCAACAAATGCTAGTTGTGGTTGCTAGATTTGCTCTTACTTAACTGTATTGCACTTATGTGAATACCGTTTGTACCAAACAAGGTAAGAATAGATAATAATAGCTAAAATTTATTGAGTGCTTACCTAGTAGGTGTGATGTGACTTGAGTCACATCAGATATAAGGAAAGCGTAGAAAAATAAGATCAGTAAAGGAGATTGGGAAGGAAGGGCCAGAAGAGTAGGAGAAAATCTAAGAAAATACGGTATTATGGGAATTAAAAGAAATGTGTATCAAGTAGATTTTTTTTTTTAAATTTTGGAGACAGGGTCTCGCTGTGTTGTCCAGGTTGGAATGCAGTGGCACGATCACAACTCACTGCAGCCTCGACCTTCCTGGGCTCAGGTTATTCTCCCTCCTCAGCCTCCTGAATTGCTGAGACTACAGGTGTGGGCTACCTCACTTGGCTAATTTTTAAATTTTTTTTGTAGAGACATGGTTTCCGCCATGTTATTCAGGCTGGTCTTCAACATTCGGGCTCAAGTGATCCACCCGCCTTGGCCTCCCAAAGTGCTAAAGTTTTAGGCATGAGCCACTATACCTGGCCAAGTGAATTTTAAAGGAAAGAAATGAGTGGTCAGAAAAGTAAGGGAAGGCAAAGGCAGAAATATCCATTTGATTTAGGAATGAGTGTGTTGAGGTTGACCTTGTAGAGAGCAGTTTGAGTGAAGCAATAGGGCAGAAGCAAAGTTGCAGGGCATAGGTGGTGAGTGAGGAGGGTGGAACAACTCTTTTAAGAAGTTTGGTGGTAGAAGAAAGAAGATATATATAGCTTAAGGTAAGTATAGGGTCAGGTTAAGATGGGACAGGCTTGCTCACATTTGAATGCTGGTGAACTGAAGCCACTACAGAGAGAGATGTTGAAAATGTTCGAGAGATAGGATAATTGATAGGAGTGGAAGGATGTGAGAGGATTTGTGTTCTACAACATGTGGAAGGCTTAGGAGGAGGGACCTCTCTTCTGTTATGACAGAAAAAAAGAAAAGAAAGTTTGAATATATATCTAATCAACTTGTGCTATTTTTATTGTTGTGTTGAGACAGGCTCTTAATGATGTAGATGGTGAAGAAGAAGGAACTATTAATAGCCAGTCAGGAGAAAGTGAGAATGAGAATGAGTTGGATAACTCTCTAAACTCTCAGTCTAACACAAATACTGACAGGTATGTGTATATGGCATAAATACTACAACTCGTAGCTTTTTTCCATGGCCATTTCAATGTTTGCTTATTGCATCGTTTTTTATTAAATGGAAGTTTATTTTTATTTAAAAATGTGTTTATTTTGATATTTCAAAATAATTTGCTGGGATAATATAAAAAGGTTTTATATACTCTTTACTCAGATTCATCAATTACTAACATTTTCCACATTTCTTTTATCATTTTATCTCCTTTTCTGAGTATGCACACACATGCATGCATGTACATGTGCACCCATCATCACCTGAGTAATACACATTGTACCCAATATGCAGTTTTTTTATCCCCCACCTACCTTCCACCCTCCGCCTTCTGAGTCTCCAAAGTCTGTTATATCACTCTCTATGCCTTTGTATACCCATAGCTTAGCTCCTTAGCAAGTAAGAACACGTGGTATTTGGTTTTCCATTCCTCAGTTACTTCTCTTGGAATAATGGTCTCCAGCTCCAACCAAACTGCTGCAAAATACATTATTATTATTATTTGTGTGTGTGTGTATGTGTGGCTGAGCAGTATTCCATGGTGTGTCTATACCACATTTTCTTTATCCACTCATTGGTTGTTGGGCACTTAGGTTGGTTCCATATTTTTGCAGTTGACTAACGCACATTTTTAAAGAACTATTTGGAAGTAAGTTGCATGCTTCGTGTTCCTTTATCCCTAAATACTTCAGTGTGTGGTTCCCAAGAAAAAGAGCATTCATTCAGATAAAATCACAGTACAATGATCACAATCAGGAAATTACATTGATTTAACACTATTATCTAATCCATAGACCTTATTTCGATTTCTCCAGTTGTCCCAATAATATTTATTTTGTTTTTTTGGATGATTAAAGAACTAATCGTAATCACTTATTATATTTAGTTTTCATGTCTTTTCATTTAAAAAAAAAACCTGGAATCTTCTAAAATCTAATCTTAGTGTTTCTTTGCCTTTTATGACATTTTTATAGTTTTGAAGAAGTACAGGGCAGTTATTTTACAGAATTCCCTCTAACTTGACTTTGTCTTATAATTTCTTCATTATTAGACTCAGCTTACTTATGCGTTTTGAGCAGGAATACCCCTAAAGTGATGCTAAGTCCTCAGTGTGTAATATCAAGAGGCAGTGATACCTTGGTTTAATTATTGGTGCTGTTCACTTTCATTGTTTGGTTACAGTGATGTCTGCCATGTTCCTTCAATGGATTATACTGTTTTTTCTTTTATTTATTTTGATGTTTATTTGTCACATACTTGGGAGCTTCTTCAAGTAATTCTGGTATCCTTTTAACATATCTTCTTTAACATTTAATTTCTGGCACAACATAGCTCTTATTGTACTTTTCTTCTCCGGAATCAACCATTTCTTCAAGAATCCTTAACTCATTTTATTAAAGAAGTGTGTTTAGAAACCAAGCTCTAAGTATTAGATGTGTTTATTGCACTTGGCAGTTACTGTTTTTAGACCAACAGATACATATATATCCACACATACATATATATACCTATTGTCATGTGTATATGAACATATCTATATTAGTATCTAGTTTTCTATTTAGCTATAAATCATGAATTTACAGTGATACTTCCAAGTCCAATTTAACACTATTGGTTTTATCTTGGTCCTCTCTTATTCCATATTTGTATCACTCTTCTTTAACACTGAGCAGCATGTCTCCAAACATTACACAAGTATATTTATTCATATTCAATCCTGCAATACATAGAAAGTAGTTTTGGAATTGCTGCGCCCATACTAATGCAAAAGTAACCTGCTAAGTAGAGTTGAAGATTGTTTGCAAATTTCTAAAAGGTTATTGTATTATGTGAAATATAATTAGGTTCATTTGTTTCTATTTGTATTCAATTTTAGGTTTTACCTCTCTTTTGACAAAATTATACAAAAGCTGTTTTAGGGTAGTGTCACCATCCCCTATCCCTTCTAACTAGTTCCTGTCTACACTTACCCTTGTAGGTAATCAGTTTCCTTAGTTTTTAAATTTATTCTTTCTGTGTTTCTTTTTATAAATGTAAGCAGATAAATATATATATCCTTATTTTCTCTTCTTTCTTATATAAAAGGTAACGTACTATATTTGCTTTTATTTTACTTTATTTTAATTGACAATAACTGTGCATATTCATGGAGTACATAGATGTTTTGATACATATAATGTATAGTGATCAGGTTGGGGTAATTAACATATCCATCTATATTCGCTTTTACCACTTAATAATATATCCTGGAAATCTCCCCATAGCTGTTTATAAGTTTACAGATATATTTTTTCTTCATTTTTATAATAAAATGAAACAGTTGCATAGTACTAAATTGTGTGAATTGTTTATTTGACCATTCTCATATATATGGTAATTTAGGTTATTTTCAGTATTTTATTTTATTTTTCATTTTTTGAGATGGAGTCTCATTCTGTTGCCCAGGCTGGAGTGCAGTGTCACCATCTTGACTCACTGCAACCTCCACATCCCAGGTTCAAGTGATTCTCCTGCCTCAGCCTCCCAAGTAACTGAATTACAGGCATGCGCCACCAGGCCTGGCTAACTTTGTATTTTTATTAGAGACTGCATTGTTTGGCTCCCACTTAAAAGCGGGACATGCGGTGTTTTTGTCTTTCTGTTCCTGCATTAGTTTGCTGAGGATAATGGCATCCAGCTCCATCCATGTCCCTGCAAAAGACATGATTTCATTCCTTTTTATGGCTGCATAGTATTCCATGTTTTATTATTAAATTAACTAGAGAGAACTGGCATCTTTATGATATTGAATTTTGCTATCCAAGAACATAGTATATTTCTCCATTTGTTAAAAGGTCTGCTGCTTTCTTTAGAGCCGTCAGGCATAGACATTTAAGTCTGCTGAAGCTGAGCCCACAGCTGCCCCTTCCCCCAGGTACTCTGTCCCAGGGAGATGGGGGTTTTATTTTTAAGTCCTTGACTGGGGCTGCTGCCTTTTTTTCAGACATGTCCTGCCCATTGAGGAGAAATCCTGGCAGTCTGGCCGCAGCGGCCTTGCTGAGCTGCAGTGGGCTCCACCCAGTTTAAACTTCCTGGTGGCTTTGTTTACACTGTGAGTATAAAACCACCTACTCAAGCCTCAGCAATGGTGGACTCCCCTTCCCCCACCAAGCTCAAGCGTCCCAGGTCGATCTCAGATTGCTGCTGTGCTGGCAGCGAGAATTTCAAGCCAGTGGATCTTAGTTTGCTGGGCTCCATGGGGGTGGGATCCGCTGAGCCAGACCACTTGGCTCCCTGGCTTCAGCCCCCTTTCCAGGGGAGTGAACAGTTCTGTCTTGCTGGCATTCTAGGCGCCACTGGGGTATGGAAAAAACAAACAAACAAACAAAAAACACTCCTGCAGCTAGTTCGGTGTCTGCCCAAATAGCCCCCCAGTTTTGTGCTTGAAAGCCAGGACCCTGCTGGGGTGGGCATTGGAGGGAATCTCTTGGTCTGCGGGTTGCGAAGACCGTGGGAAAAGTGCAGTATGTGGGCCAGAGTGCAAGTTTCCTTAGGCTCAGTCCCTCATGGCTTCCCTTGGGTAGGGGAGACTTTAACACCTCATGGTCAATATTAGACAGATCAATGAGACAGAAAATTAACAAGGATATTCAGGACTTGAACTCAACTCTGGACCAAGCAGACTTAATAGACATCTATAGAACTCTCCACCCCAAATCAACAGAATATACATTGTTCTCTTACTTCATTGCACTTATTCTAAAATTGACCACATAATTGGAAGTAAAACACTCCTCAGCAAATGCAAAAGAATGGAAATCATAACAAACAGTCTCTCAGACCACAGTGCAATCAAATTAGAACTCAGGATTAAGAAACTCACTCAAAACTGCACAACTACATGAAAACTGAACAACCTGCTCCCGAATGACTACTGGGTGCATAACTAAATGAAGGCAGAACTAAAGATGTTCTTTGAAACCAGTGAGAACAATGACACATCATACCAGAATCTCTGGGACACATTTAAAGCAGTGTGTAGAGGGAAATTTATAGCACTAAATGCCCACAGGAGAAAGCAGGAACGATCTAAAATCGACATCCTAACATCACAATTAAAAGAACTAGAGACGCAAGAGCAAACAAATTCAAAAGTTAGCAGAAGACAAGAAATAACTAAGATCAGAGCAGAACTGAAGGAGATAGAGACATGAAAAGCCCTTCAAAAANGATGCAAAAATCCTCAATAAAATACTGGCAAACCAAATCCAGCAGCACATCAAAAAGCTTATCCACCACGATCAAGTGGGCTTCATCCCTGGGATGCAAGGCTGGTTCAACATATGCAAATCAATAAATGTAATCCAGCATATAAACAGAACCAAAGACAAAAACCACATGATTATCTCAATAGATGCAGAAAAGGCCTTTGACAAAATTCAAAACCCCTTCATGCTAAAAACTCTCAATAAACTAGGTATCATTGGAACATACCTCAAAATAATAAGAGCTATTTGTGTCAAACCCACAGCCAATAGAATACTGGATGGGCAAGGCAAAAGGCAAGGATGCCCTCTCTCACCACTCCTATTCAACGTAGTATTGGAAGTTCTGGCCGGGACAGTCAGGCAAGAGAAAGAAGTAAAGGGCATTCAAATAGGAAAAGAGGAAGTCAAATTGTCTCTGTTTGTGGATGACATGATTGTATATTTAGAGAACCCATTGTCTCAGCCCAAAATCTCCTTAAGCTGATAAGCAACTTCAGCAAAGTCTCAGGATACAAAATCAATGTGCAAAAGTCACAAGCATTCCTATACACCAATAACAGACAAACAGGGAGCCAAATCATGAGTGAACTCCCATTCACAATTGCTACTAAGAGAATAAAATACCTAGGAATACAACTTACAAGGGATAAGGACCTCTTTAAGGAGAACTACAAACCACTGCTTAAGGAAATACGAGAGGAAACAAACAAATGGAAAAGTATTCCATGCTCATGGATAGGAAGAATCAATATCATGAAAATCGCCATACTGCCCAAAGTAATTTATAGATTTAATGCTATCCCCATCAAGCTACCATTGACTTTCTTCACAGAATTAGAAAAAACTACTTTAAACTTCATATGGAGCCAAAAAAGAGCCTGCATAGCCAAGACAATCCTAAGCAAAAAGAACAAAGCTGGAGGTACCATGCTACCTGACTTCAAACTATACTACAAGGCTACAGTAACCAAAACAGCATGGTACTGGTACCAAAACACATATATAGACCAATGGAACAGAACAGAGGCCTCAGAAATACACCACACATCTACAACCATCTGACCTTTGACCAACCCGAGACAAACAAGCAATAGGGAAAGGATTCCCTATTTAATAAATGGTGTTGGGAAAACTGGCCAGCCATATGCAGAAAACTGAAACTGGATCTCTTCCATCTTATACAAAAATTGACCCAAGATGGATTAAAGAGTTAAACCTAAGAATTAAACGTAAGACCTAAAACCATAAAAATCCTAGAAGAAAACCTAGGCAATACCATTCAGGACATAGGCATGTGCAAAGGCTTCATGTCTGAAACACCAAAAGCAATGGCAACAAAAGCCAGCATTGACAAAGGGGATCTAATTAAACTAAAGAGCTTCTACACAGCAAAAGAAACTATCATCAGAGTGAACAGGCAATCTCCAGAGAGGGAGAAAGTTTTTGCAATCTACCCATCTGACAAAGGTCTAATATCCAGAATTTACAAGGAACTTGAACATGTTTACAAGAAAAAAACAGCCCTATCAAAAAGTGGGTGGAGGATATGAACAGACATTTCTCAAAAGAAGACATTTATGTGGCCAACAAACATATGAAAAAAAGCTCATCATCACTGGTCATCAGAGAAATGCAAATCAAAACCACAACGAGATACCATTTCACGCCAGTTAGAATGGCAATCATTAAAAAGTCAGGAAGTAACATGCTAGAGAGGATGTGGAGAAATAGGAATGCTTTTACACTGTTGGTGGGAGTGTAAATTAGTTCAACCATTGTGGAAGACAGTGTGGCGATTCCTCAGAGATCTAGAACTAGAAATACCATTTGACCCAGCAATCCCATTACTGGGTATATACCCAAAGGATTGTAAATCATTCTACTATCCAGAAACATGCACACATATGTTTATTGCATCACTATTCACAATAGCAAAGACTTGGAACCAACCCATATGTCTATCAATGATAGACTGAATAAAGAAAATGTGGCATATACATACCATGGAATACAGTGCAGCCATAAAAAAGATGAGTTCATGTCCTTTGCAGGGACATGGATGAAGCTGGAAACCATCATTCTCAGCAAACTAACATAAGAACAGATAACCAAACACTGCGTGTTCTCACTCATAAGTGGGAATTGAACAATGAGAACATATGGACACCAGGAGGGGAACATCACACACCGGGGCCTGTTGGAGGATTGGAGGCTAGGGGAGGGATAGCATTAGGAGAAATAAATACCTAATGTACGCGACAGGTTGATGGGTGCAGCAAACCACTATGGGATGTGTATACCTATGTAACAAAACTCATGTTCTGCACATATACCCCAGAACTTAAAGTAAAATAATAATAATAATAATAATAATAATATTAATAAAACTAGGAAAAAAGTCTACTTTTCTGTTTTTCAGCAGTGTCTTAACATTTCTCTCATATAGATTTTGCTTATTTCTTATTGAGTTTATTCCTAAGTATTTTGGGGCTTTTGTTATTCTATTAAGTGGAATTTTATTTTCCATTATACCTCCTAACTAGTTATTCTTTGTTTTTATGAAAGCTACTGATGTCCATGTGTTGCCTTGATATTCGGCTACTTTATTGAATCTTGGTTGAATTAGTTTTAGCGCTGATTTTCTAGAGGTTTCTAGGTTGACTGTCATTTCATCTGCAAATAGACATTGTTTTCCTTGTTTTCTAAGTCTTTCACCTCTAATTGGTTTCTTTTGTATGTTTTATTAGTTACAGGCCAGTGTTCAATAATAATGGAGATAGTGGGGATCCTTGCCTTGTTTCTGATTGTATGAAAATACTTTTATTGTTTCCTTTTAAGTAAGGTACTGGCTTTAGTACTGAGGTCTTTTTTCTTTCTTTTTTTCTTTAAAATTTTAAAATCATTGTTATTTTTAGTCTTTTTTGAGACAGGGTCCCACTCTGTCACCCTGGCTGTAGTACAGTGGCATGATCACAGCTCAGGTGATCCTTTCACCTCAGCCTCTCACCTCAGCCTACTTCAGCCTCTAGTAGCTGGGGCTATAGGCATGCAACCACCATACCCAGATACATTTTTTTTTAAAACAATGCTAAGGAAATACCAATCAATTCTTGTTTTCTTGATTGTTTTATTTTAATCAGTAATAAGTGTTAATTTTATCAGACTTTTGGTATGTATAATCATATGAGTTTTCTGCTTATGTCTCTTAATATGGTACATTATTTTATGAGTTTCCTAATATTGCAGTGTCCTTGCATTTCTGCAATAAATTCTATTTGGCCATAATGTGTTATTTTCATTAATGGAGTATTGGAGGTTGTTTGTTAATATTTTATTTAGTATTCTTGTGTTAAAATTCATGAATGATATTCTCTGTAGTTTTTTTGTGTCTGCAGCCCTTATCAGATTGAGATAACAATGGGATACTTGATTTCATAAGAACCATCTGGAAGATTTTTCTAATTTTTTAAGTCCTGGAACAATTTATATAGCACTGAGACTATCTGTTTTTTGAGGCTGATAGCTTTTTGTGTATGTGCATGGTGCTTTTTTTTTTTCTTTTTTTTTTGTGGGGAAGTGCCAAATAAACAAATTTGCTTGTTTATTTAAGCTTCTATTTCTTCTCAAGCCAATTTTTGTAAGTTATATTTTCTTAGGAAATTTTCCATTTCATCTAGGTTAATCAGTGTATTTCTATAGAGATATACTAATAATCTCTATACTTCTAAAAAAATTTTGTTTCAGTGCTTACTTGTTCTCCTCAATCATTTGTTTTGGTTTGTTCTCTTTCTTAAAATTAGGTTATTTAGTGGTTTGCCTATTTAATGAATTTTCAAAGAACTAACATTTTAACTTATCAGTTAGAGGTCTAGTTTTCTGATTTCTTCCTCATCAATTTTGCTTTTATCTTTATTTCCTTCCTTATGCATTGTTTTGGTTTCCTTTGTTTTCTAGTAACCCTAGTTGAGAATTTAATACATTAATTTTCATTCTTTTATTTTAATTGATAAACATGTTTAGGGCTCTGAATTCTACTCTGATCACTACTATAAATGTGTACCATACATTCTGGTATGTAGTGTTTTGTTACTTTAGGAATGAGGTAATTTCAGTTTATATTTTCATGTTTACTTAAGAATTGTCTAATAGAAGATTTAAAAAAAAATTTCCAGAGTCTTTTTGTTTTTCTAGTTTTATTACGTTACATTCAGAGTGTGATTTGTAATATTTCCACTTGTGGAACTTAATGATGTTTTCTTTTTTTTGTTTTTTTTTTTGAGACGGAGTCTCGCTCAGTAGCCCAGGCTGGAGTGCAGTGGCGTGATCTCGGCTCACTGCAGGCTCCACCTCCTGGATTCACGCCATTCTCCTGCCTCAGCCTCCTGAGTAGCTGGGACTACAGGCGACTGCCGCCACGCCCGGCTAATTTTCTGCATTTTTAGTAGAGATGGGGTTTCACCGTTTAGCCAGGATGGTCTGGATCTCCTGACCTCGTGATCCGCCCGCCTCGGCCTCTTAATGATGTTTTCTTTGTGACCTAATATATGATCAAATTTTTACAAATGTTCCATGTATGTGCCTGAGAAGAAGGTATATACTCTAACAAAGTATAAAGTTCTAAAGGTATATCCATAGATCTACCTCATTGCTTATGTTGTTTAATACTTTTGTATCCTTATTTATTTTTGCCACTATTTTCTTCTGAGAATGGTGTATTAAAATCTCCTACTACTAGTATGTTTCTATTTCTCTTTGCATTTTATGTTTAAATATATTTCATTGTTCGGTGTTAAATACTTCCTTTCTTATAAAAGTGATTATTATGTTTTTTGGTACATGTTTTTTGGAACATAAGTGTTATATCTTCATTGTGATTTTTAACTTTTAGCATTATAAAGTATGCTTTGTCACATTTAATCCTTTTGACTTCATTTCTACTTCATCTAATATCAGGAATGAAACCTCTACTTTTTTCTTGTTTCCAATTTCCTGGCTTATCTTGGCTTTTTACATTTAGCTTTCTGTATTTTAGATCTTTAATGTATTTAGCCTTCTGGAATTATTTTGTATTAAGTATGTCTGTTGTATACAATGTAGACTTCAGTCTTGACTTGTTAGATAATTTGAAAATATTCTTCTTTTAATTGAAGTAAGCTTATAACACTTACTGGTATGTTTGATGTTAACTTCATCACATTATTTTATAGTACTGTTTATTGTACTACAACTACATTTTCTATGTGATGTTTCTTCTCTGTTCTTTTAAAAAATTTCTTTTGGTATTTAGGAAGTTTGTAATTTTGTTCTGGTGGTTACCTTTGTATATATACCTTTTACAGAGCCTTTAATCTTGTTTTCTTTTTTTACATATCATTGTCAGGTATGTCAGTTAAAATTTTTTTTTTGTTTTGATTTCTACCTATTGCCTGTACAATAAGTGAGTTTTTCTATGTTCCTATTCTTTCCATTATTTTCTCTCTATCCTTCTCCCCATTTTTAGTTATATATTTTGCTTTGACAGAACATGAAGTATTTACATACTATGCTTCCATGTGTATCCCATTTTTGTTTTTGTCTTATAGCTACAATTAAGTATATTAAATATCCCACAAGTTTGGTGGCTTAAAACAACAGAAATTGATTTCTTTCCAGTTCTGGAGGCCATAAATCCAAAATCAGTTTCACTAGGCCAAGCTCAAGATATCAGTAGGGCCACATTCCCTCCAGTGGAGAAGCTGCTCTGGAAGACAATTTGCTCCTTGCTTCTTCCAGCTTCTGAAATTGTGGCTGCAGCACCCCAATCTCTGCCTCTGTCTTCACATTATCTCCTCTGTGTGGGTGTCAAAGATCTTCCTCTGTCTGTTTCTTATAAGAATATACATGAAATAAGAAAAAATTTTAAAAAAAGAATATACATGATTGCATTTAGGGCCTACCCAAGATAATCTCCCCATCTCAAGATTCTAAATTGTATCTGAAGAGGCTTCCCCCACCCCCTTTTTGCCATATAAGGTAATAGTGACAGGTTCCGCGGTTTAGGACATGGAATATCTTCAGGCATTATTGTTTAGCCTACCATGGTCCTTCCAGTGGTCCCCAAAGATCCATCCCAATATCCTTCAATTTTCAGCTTCATTTCAAGTTCAAAATCTCAGCTAAATATCATTAGCTCAAAAGTTCCAAATCTCATCATCTAAATCAGTTATGGGAGGACTGGATAGAATCCATCCTGGTGCAAAATTCTCCATTTGTGGTCCTATGAAACTAGTAAGCAAGTTGTCTGTTTCAAAATACCATGATGGGACAGACATAGGATGAAAGTTATAGACATTTCCATTTTATGAGGGAAAATCAAGGAAGAAAGATATCAGCAGTTCCAAGCAACTTTGAAATTCAGCAGGGCAAATACTATTAGGACGAATGATCTGTGACTTGAATCTTTATCCTTCTGGATCCATGGCTCTGCCCTGTACCTGTGGCTCTGGCTTTGGCCTCTGTGCCTATGGATCTGCAGCTCTGGCCACATGTTCTTACTTACTTGTGGGAGCTGAAAATTAAAGCAATTGAACTTAGGAAGATAGAGAGTAGAATGATGGTTACCAGAGGCTGAGAAAGGTAGTCTGTAGAATTTTTGGAGTATAGTACCCTTCCTTCATTTCATCCTGCCTTTGTGTCTTTCAATTCAAGCTAGCAGTATTTCTGTTGGTATAACATTCTCAAAAGATCTTGTTCTTGTGTATGTCATGGTCATCTATTCCATAGACAGATCTTTCCTGGATAATCCCATCTTTATTGTTAGCTTCCTCTGAGATCATTGGGAGGACCCATGAATCACATGCTTTAGTCAGAACTAGCAAAAGGTTATTCAGCCACACTCTTGCCCTTCTCTCCAGAGTATGCTTTCCTAACAGCGACTTTACTAATCTTTTGCAATTTGGACAGGCTGAAAACTTCTCAAAACATCAAGTCCTGGTTCCTTTTGCTTAAAGTTTTCCCCCCCATTTATCTCTTTGTTCTTGCTTTTATACTAAGCCTCCAGAAGAAGATAGGCTGTACCTTCAGCATTTTGAGAAATAGACAAATGAATCAGACAGTTGAAACTTAAAATATCAACCTTATCAGTGATAAAAATGTTTATAGCATAATGCTTAGCTCTGTAACCAATGTGCTTGTAATTACTAACCCCTAAACTGCAGCACCTCTTCTCACTCTATCTAGCCCCTCCCTGACACACAGGGACAGAGTATGCTGTGGTCAATTTACTTCATTGATGGGCAGAGACTGGCTGCTCTGTGGACAGGCTCCTTTGTAGGACAGAGAAACCAAAAGGGGCTGAGCCATATATGCTTAATTACTTTACTCCAGAGAAAGAGAGAGGAGGATGGAGCCATACCACGAAACTGCAGAAAGGGCAAACATGCCTATGTTAGGGACCAAGGTAGGTAGGAAATTGGGAGGCAGGTGGAATGATTCTTTCTAACACTGAGGTGATAGGCATTTTTGCTATCTTCCTGTCTTATCAGTTAAAGTGAATAGTGTTTTTTCTTTGACTATGAATTACTAAAAGCTCCTTCAAATCAAACATGTAACTATTTGGACAGTTTAAATGATGACACCTATTTTTATATAAATTAGTATAATATACATATAAATTAAATAATATAATT
>NW_016819136.1:1069043-1128599 GCF_001698545.2 Rhinopithecus bieti | reverse complement strand
ATTAAATTATAATCAAATCTATATGCATATTTATATATAAAATTAAATTTATAATTATATAAATATAAATTACAATTAATTTATAATAATATAGATAATATAAATTAATGCCTGCTATCATTTAATTTATATTTAGATTATGTTAATTTATATTATAATTCTAATGTAGCTTATTGTCCTGTAATTTATAGGTTTCTCCAGCAACTCACAGAAGAGAATTCTGAGTTAATTAGTAAGTTGTGGACTGATATTCAGCAGAAAATAGCAACCCAGTCACAAGTAACTCCTCCAGGAACACCATCACCTGCTCTTTCATTAGGGGAACAAAGAGGTTTGTTTCTCGTTTGCATTATTTCTGGTTGCCTGCTTTATTAGGTTCATTCTTGAATGCAGTAATTTGTAAAGGAATGTTAGAGTTTTGACTGCCTTAGCCTAATTGACTAAAATACTGATGGATCTGTCAGTTGAAATACTTTCTTAAGAAGTTTGTTCACTTGAGATACTTCTGGAAATGTTCTTCCTTTTAGCTGCTCTGAATGCTACCAATGCTGTCAAGAGACTCCAAACCAGGCTTCAGACTGAAGAATCTACTGAGACTCTAGACTCAAGCTATGTTGTGGGACACGTGCTGAACTCAAGGAAGCAAAAACAGCTCTTAAATAAAGGTTCAGTCCCTTAATTTACAAAGATGAATTATTAAACATGTAACTTGATACAGTTGTCTTAATCTCTTAGTCAGTGTTTTTTTCTCTTAATCTCATCCACATGGTTCCAACTAAGAGTTTGTTGAATGGTAGCCAAGAAATATCTCCTACCGCTTGTAACTCTGGAACAGTGGTTCTAGTGCATTAATTATAGCTAGTGTAAATCTGGTTTAAACTGTTTAATTTTTATGAGAGAAATGGTGATATCATCTATGAAAGCCTTTTATAAATTGTGAACAATAGTCAAAAGTTTTTCTAGTAGTTTTCTGGTCATAATTTTTCCTGGTCTTAAAATAGAATGACTTCTCTCATTATCAGTGAAAAGAAAACCGAATTTGGACGCTCTTTCCAAGCCGAAGAAAAACATGTTATCAGGTAGCACAACCTCTGCAGACTTACCAAATAGGACTAATTCCAACCTGGATGTCCTCAAACACATGATACATGAAGTGGAACACGAAATGGAAGAATATGAGCGGTGGACAGGTCGCGAGGTCAAGGGACTGCAGAGCAGTCAGGGTCTTACAGGCTTCACTTTGTCATTGGTGAGCTCCCTCTGTCGCCTGGTTCGGTACCTTAAAGAGGTAAGAACATTAGGTTATTAGAATCTTCTCTTCAGACAGAAATGCACGAGTTTTTTTTCTCTCCATTTATTGCAACCTCCAAATAAAGTACAGTCAATTTGAATAGCTTTGTTTAAAATACCTCAATTTTAGATTATCTGCAATAAAGGCTTATCCTTTAAATCTTTTCTGTCCTTAGTTGATACATGCTCAGATAAGTGATTTTAATTTTAATAAGAGCTTTAGCAAATTATAATTAGTAGCGTAAATCTGCCATTAATATAATTATATCTTGTGCTAATATTAAATATTACTGTTTGACAGTTGTAGATTAAATAGAACTGTTAACTGTATCTGCATTCTATTGCTATTCTCTGCTTCCTACTCCCATGTTCAGTTTGGACAGTGGCATTGCCTATAATCGGTAGACTTGATACGTGGGAGAATTCTTCATGTTCCCTTTATGTCTGGAAACTCATGTATGGCTTCAGTGTCTTAAGTGGGAGATGTTTTATTGTTGTAAAAATAATTTATAAAAAAAGCAAGAATTGTTTGTTTGGCTGGGCGCAGTGGCTCATGCCTGTAATCCCAGCCCTTTGGGAGGCCGAGGTGGGTGGATTGCCTGCGGTCAGGAGTTTAAGACCAGCCTGGCCTCAACATGGTGAAACCCTGTCTGTATTAAAAATACAAAAATTAGCTGGGCATGGTGATGGGTGCCTGTAATCTCAGCTTCTGGGGAGGCTGAGGCAGGAGAATTACTTTTACCCAGGGGGCGGAGGTTTCAGTGAGCCGAGATCATGCCACTGCATTCCAGCCTGGGCGGCAGAGCGAGACTCTGTCTCAAAAAGCAAACAAACAAACAAAGAAAGAATTGTTTGTTTAATTTGATTTCAAATAATCATCCACAGAATGCCACAGAATTAGAGTTAGCTATGTGTTTCATCTTTGAAAATCTATTTAAACTGTTATGTACTTAAGCCTGTTATACAAATATGACAAAAATGTTTAAGGAAACTTTATTATTTAATAAGACAGATTTACCAACTTAATACAGATGTTTCAATTTCTCTATAACTGTCTTTCTTAAAACGAGGAGTGGCTCTTTTTTTTTTTTTTTTTTTTTTGTGAGGACAGGGGTGGTCTCAGTCGGGTTGCGCGAGGCTGGGAGAGTAGTGGGAGCGGAGGATCTCGGCTGCACTGCGAACCGTCGAGTCTGCGCCGGGGTTTGAGGGTGGGGTGTTACCAGCCTCAGTCTCCCAAGGTAGCTGGGACCACAGGGCATGCCACAGACGGTAGCTAATTTTGTATTTTTTGTAGAGTGAGTCTATTATGTTGCCCGACTGTCTCGGAAGCGTCCTGAACTCAGCATCTGGCAGCTTGGACCTCAAGCAGTGTGGGTAGTTACAGCGTGAGCATCCGACTGACCCGTAAAAGTGTAACTTTTAATTAAAAAGAGTCGTGGTATTGTCAGACTATTAAAAACTGGGTAAGCATGTCTTTACCCTTAACTCAGGGAATCTTCGTCAGAGTATAATTTGGGTTTTGGAAGTATTGCAGGCTTAGGAGCGAGTATCGTTGTTTTTTTTTTTTGTGTTTTTGAGATAGAGTCTCTCTCTGATTGCCAGGCTGACGTGGCGCAGTGCAATGAGCTTGGCTTACTGGATGACTCGGGCTCTCACCCTCCGCCTCCCAGGTTCAAGAGATTCTCCTGCCTCAGCCTCCTGAGTATCTGGGACTATAGGCGTGCGCCACTATGCCCAGTTAATTTTTGTATTTTTAGTGGAGACGAGGTTTCACCATGTTGGCCAGGATGGTCTCAATCTCTTGACCTCGTGATCTGCCCGCCTTGGCCTCCCAAAGTGCTGGGATTACAGGCGTGAGCCACCGCACCCGGCCAGAAGCATGTACTTTTAAGCTAATCACTTGTTTTACAAAGTTAAACCATTTAAAGTTGTCATTTATTTTAAATTATATTTTAACAAGTTTAATTTTTGAATTGGTGATATAGTCACATTATGAAATTCAGAGATACAGTAGATTGTACTAACTCTCATCACTAACTTCCAGCTAGCATGTTTGCTTACTTATAGCCAACTATTATTACCAGATACCAGTGTATCTTTCTAGAGATGGTCAGTGTATATTCAAACAATATGTATATGTATATCCCTCTACTTTGTTTTTACAAAAAATGTAGTTACTTAATTTTATGTAACATTTTGTTCATTTTATTCTATTTAAAGAAGGGAAGAGGATAAAGCAGCACATTTTCTTTAATTAAATATAATAAACCTTTTAATAAAAATCTTTGTCATTACTGTCACATAATATATGCTTCTTTGTAAATATCTTCTTTGCCAGCTTTGAGTGCAAACTTTTAGTTTTCAACATGTGAGGCTATTGGTGGAAGTTTATTTGATATTTTTTTGTAGAGTGAGATCCAGCTACGTAAAGAAGTAGAGACAAGGCAACAACTGGAACAAGTATTAGGTGATCACCGAGAGCTCATTGATGCTCTGACAGCTGAAATTCTTCGTCTTAGAGAAGAAAATGCTGCTACACAGGTACTCAGATGAGATCCCAATTTTTGTGTGTTCAGTGGTATAAAATATCTTTAAACATGTACTGGATTCTCTTAGAGTTGCTTTTGGTTTAACTGTGTTGATGTGATTACTTATCAGTCATTATTATCATCAGTGGTAGGTATTATTGAACGTTTATTACATGGAGGTACCATAGTAGAAGCTTGGAAGCAGCATATGGACTGTCTCCCTGTCTTTTAAGAGACTTACTATTTAGTGGAAAGACAGAGTCTGCATTTAAATTATAACTACCAGTGTTACAGTAGTTAATCCAAAATGTGAAATGAGTGTTATGATAGCCACTTTTAATTTAAAAGCAGCAGAAGATGGCCTTTGAGGAGTCCTTTTGCAATCACATCAGATGCCATTTATAGTTGTTCACAGTATCTTCATATTTGTTACATAAAGTCCTCTTTGCTGCTTGACTAATAGCTCCTTTTCTTTTTTAAAAGACTTACACAGTTCTCTTGTGGAAAACCTATTGCTTCCATGCTGCATTGAGCATTCTTCCTCTGTTAACTTTTTTTTTTTTTTTTTGAGATGGTGTCTCACTCTGTCACCCAGGCTGGAGTGCAGTGGCATGAGTTCGTTGCAGCCTGGACCTCCTAGGCTCAAGTGATCCTCCCACCTTAGCCTCCCAAGTCTCTGGGACTACAGGTACACACCACCGTACCTAGCTAACTTTTTATGTTTTGTAGAGAGGGGGTTTCACCATATTGCCCAGGCTGGTCTTGAACTCTAGGGCTCAAGTGATTCGCCCACCTTGGCCCTTGAAAGTGCTGGGATTACAAGCATGAGCCACTGCACCTTGCTTCTTTGTGTACTTCTGATACTGTCTGGATATTGGTATTATTGCGTTCATCAACTTGTTTTATACTTACATGTGTACTTGTCACTGAGACTGTGTGCTTCTTGAGTGTACACAGTCTATTTTATTCGTCCTTTTTGTTCTCATAAGGTAGTTGTTATTACTTTTATTTATCAGCCAGAAGAGACTAGACAAGTGATAGAAGAGAAATTATGTTTGTGTTAATGGACATTAGATGATGAGATGTATACTTTTTTAAATTGATAAAGTAGGGTCAGGCACAGTGGCTCACACCTTTAATCCCAACATTTCTCAAGGTGGGCAGATCACTTCAGGCCAGGAGTTTGAGATCAGCCTCGGTAACAGAGTGAGACCTGTCTTTACAAAAAATAAAAATATTTGCTGGGCATGGTGGCGTATGCCTGTAGTTCTAGCTGCTTGGGAGGCTGAGGCAGGAGGATCACTTGAGCCTAGGAGTTTGAGGCTGCAGTGAGCGACGATTTTGCCATTACACTCCACCCTAGGTGACAGAGTGAGACCCTGTCTCTAAAAAACAAAACAACAACAAAAAATCCAAACTACATACAAATTTGATAATATAGTTCGCATACTTTTAAAATGTACAATTCAGTGTTTTTAGTATATTTGAAGTTGTATGCCAGCACCATTATCTAAATCCAGAACATTTTCCTCACTCCAGAGAGAAATCCTGTACCCTTTAGAAGTCACTCTTCATTCTCTCTTTTTGTGAATTTGCCCAATGTAGATATTACATAGAAATGGAATAATGTAATATGTGCTGTTCTTTCACTTAGCATAATGTTTAAGGTTAATTTATGTTTAGCATGTATCAATACTTCATTCCTTTGTATTGCCCAATAATATTCCATTGTATGACTATACCATAGTTTATTTATCCCTTCATTAGTTAATGAACATTTGGGTTATTTTTACATTTTATCTGCTATGAATAATGCTGCTATGAACATTGATATACATATTTTTGCAGAACATATGTTTTAATTATCCTGGGAAGATGTGCAGTTTTAAAACATACTGATTTACTTACAAATCTTTGTTGAATACCCACTGTGGGCCTGGTACTGTTCTAGGTACAGGAAATAGAATAGTGAACAAAATATAGAAAACTTTACCCTCATGGAGCTTACATTCTAAATAAATCCTAAAAACAGAAAGTTGAAGTATAGTAAGTTAGATGGTGATATGTACTTCAAAGAAAAATAAAGCACATAAAGGCATAGGAAATGCATAGGATGGGGTAGGATGCAGTTACAAATGAGATGGGCCATTCCTGTCTGAGGAAGTGACATTTGAGCCAAGACCTGGAAGAGTTGAGGAGTGAGCATGTGGGTAGTTGATAGAAGAGCAGTCTGGGCAAAGGAAAAGGAAGTGCGAAGGTCTTACGGTGGGAGTGTGACTGGTGAACTTAGAGTCATCAAGGAGATCAGTGTGGCAAGAGTAGAGTATGGGGAAGAGAGAGGTAGGAGACAAGATCAGGTAAGCCCAATCACATAGGGCCTTGCATGCTGATTAAAGACATGGGCTTTTATGCTAAGTGAGATGGGAAACCACTAAAGAGAAGAGATGTGATTTGTCTTGGGTTTAAGAAGGTCACTCTGGGCTATATTGAAACTAGATCAGAGATTGGTGCCCTTTCTTGGGTTGCAGTGCCCTTAGTGTCTTATAACACCCCTAGGCCAAAAACAGTTCTACTTGTTAAGTACAAACAACTATATCCTAACAACTGAGGGGCTGTTTGAGGAAAAGGATTACTTTCTCTTAAGTAACTACAATGATTTACTAATGGGTTATATGTACCTTTTGAGCACTGTACCACTTCTCAATGCTTGGAATCAGTTGGGACACAATCATTCTTATTTCCTGTTCCACACTGATTTTCCTCCAGAACTTGTTTTTTTTTTTAACCTAGCAACTGCTGAAAGCCCAGCCATGAGAAGATTTGACATCATCAAAAGGAATGTAATGCAATCTGACATTGAAACTGTGAACTGTCCTGAGTTAATAGTTCACCAGTGTCTGATAGATGGCAAGCATCACTATTTCCCTTGAAGATTTAAATTTTCCCTTGGTGCCCCTGTAAGTTCACTTTAGTGCCCTGAGGTGCCTCAATATACAGTTTGGGAATAGTATGGGACTAGAGTAGGTGGCCAAACACAAAAGCAGAATATTACATGAGGAGTTATTGGAATAGTTCAGGTGAAACATGGCAACTTGTTCTAGGGTGGAAGTGGGAGAGGGTGTGAAAAGTGATCAAGTTATGAATATATTTTGAAGGCTGACCAAGGCAGTCTGCTAATTTATTGGATATAGAGTCAAGTAGAGGATATTGGAAAAGAATCAAGGGTAATTCCAAAGTTTTGGGCTGAATAATTAAAATGATGCAGTTGCCATTTATAAGTTAAAGAAGGCTTTAGGAGGAATTTGTCTTCATATATTTTAAGTTTGAGAAGTCTGTTTGAATTCTAGATGGAAGTGTTGAGTAGGCCACTGGATATGTGAGTGTGAAATTTGGGAAAAAGTTTGGGCTGGTGGTATAAAAATGTTTACTTCATTCAGCAGTACTATATTTACTATTTCTGATGTCTGGCTGCACCTGACTTTTATCAAATGTCTGTATCTCTCTAAGCATACGTGATATATATATATATATGTATATATATATATATATACTTAGATAGAAGTTTGTTACTAGCTGCCATCCTTGCGTTTTCTTTGTAATTATTACAGGGTGTCAGCAATTTACAGAACTCTCCTTTTCTTCCTTCTACCTGCAATCTTCTCTACTTCCAAGAACCATTTGCGTAACACCAATACATAACAAAGATGAGCATTATGTGGTAGTGATCAAACCTGATGTTTTTAGATGACCTACTTATATCATCCTTGTAGAAAATATAAAGAACAAAACAAATTCATCTAACCTTCTGGGCAATCTGTTTGACTTTTACATGTAAGAATGGAATTCCAAACACTTAACACGTTCAGCTCTGTGCCAGAAAGTAAATCTATGGGTATGGTATTTTGTGGGTGATCTTTTAAATTAAAAGAAACCTTTATGTAATATTAAAAATAATACATATTTTTATGTATTATTTGCATATTTACAATAATACATATTTACATATGTATTACACATATACATTAATAATACATATTTTAATATTACACACATAGACAAATATGAGAATATCTATATACATATATAAAAGTTCTGTCTCATTCTCATATATAAAAATCAAGTTGTAATTAATATTTGTATTAATTACATACAGAATTTTGTGCTGTTCACGTTTATCAGTTTAAATGCCTGGGTAATATTCATTGTTTCCTCCACCTCATGTATCTGTGTCTCTTGAGGGTAGCTTAAGGGTCAGTTGAAACATCCTGAAGAGGTTTTGTAAATGGAAAGCCCTGTGGAAAGGTTCATTCTTATTGTTATAGCAGGGTATTTATTAATTATCATTTCATGATTTACTTAACCATTTCCCTATCATGGAACTATTAGAATATTTATAATTGTAAATAGCATTTCTTTCATTTGAATGAAAGTCTCAAATTCCTGAAGTATTTAAAATGATGATATTATACATATGTAAACACACACATATCCTTTGTGTGGTTTGCTTTCTAGGTGGTTGTTTGATGTTTGATATGCTAATAATATTATTTCATATGTTTTCCTCTCCAGGCAAGACTTCAGCAGTACATGGTCACAACAGACGAGCAACTTATATCACTCACATATGCTATTAAGAACTGTCCTGTGATAAATAACAGACAAGAAATTCAGGCATCAGAAAGGGGAGCCACAGGTCGAAGAAATATGGACAGTTCAGGTGAGTGTGGTCTTATTATCTCAGACTGTCATTAAATTACTTAATGGCCTTAGATAACAAACCAAACCTTAAATCTCTAAACTTATATAGACTTATTGACTGTTTATGCATGTACAGTATTGTTACTACCACAATTGCCACTACTTTTCCAGCTAATATTGGACGCTTGCTCTATGCCAGATACTTGTTAAGTCTTACATGCATAATTTCAATTCATGTCATAATAGTCTGATGAGGTAGGTGTTATTGTTATTCCCATTAGTGTTATCTTTAGAGGAAACTGAGACTGAGAGAGGGTTGGTAACTTAGCAAAGTCACACAGGTAGAAAGTAGCAGAATCGGACACCTAAATCAATGAGAGTGCTAGCACTTTTAATCACAGTGCTCTAGATTCAGAAGAGATGATTTTGGAAAGAGAAAAATACTGAATTTTAGAAATACATAACTTTTGTTCATGTGTAGTAGTGTTGTTTTGTAATTCTTTCTTCATCTCATGTGCTATCATGTGCTGTAGGCTGAATTGGACATTTCTGTTTTTTCATGTGTTTTACTTTTAAGTAAGACTTTGATGAGTATCTGTAAGCAAAGTGTTTTATGTATTTAAAACTGTTTTCTTAGGATGGATTCTAAGAAGTGGCTGACCAAAATTTAACTTGCATGAGGTAAACTCAATGGCTAGGGCAGATCTCTGTCTTCTGGTGGAGTCTTGCTATTTTTTTTTTTTTTTTTTTTTTTTTTTTTTTTTTTTTGAGATGGAGTTTCACTCTGTCATCCAGGCTGGACTGTAGTGGCGCCATCTCAGCTCACTGCAACCTCCGCCTTCCAGTTTCAAGCGATTCTCCTGCCTCAGCCTCCTGAGTAGCTGGGATTATAGGTGCCTGCCACCATGCCCAGCTAATTTTTGTGTTTTTAGTAGAGACGGGGCTTTGCCATGTTGGCCAGGCTGGTCTCGAACTGACTTTATGATCCGCCTGCCTCGGTCTCCCAAAGTGTTGGGATTACAGGCATAAGCAACCACACCCGGCAAGTCTTGCTATTAATATCTCAGTAAAGGAATATGTTAGTGCTTTACTGTTATCTGAGTTAAGCTTCACTACTGAGAAAACTTTTGATTATCCTATAGGTGAGAAGGGCTGGGAGTAAGTGTACTGTAGAATTATTGTTAATTCTTATTATTGCCTGTGGAAAAAGTCAGAAAGATTTATGTTGGTGAGACCAAAGATTTATGTAATATCTTCCTGAGTCTCAGCTCTTGTAACTCTTTTAAAATAATGTGGAATGTGACTATGTTGTGATAATGCATGAACTGTGAAGTTCCTTATTTTGTAATGAGCCTTGTATATGGAGGTCAGTGCATTAATATGCCCCATTTTAGCCATTCTATTACTTGTTATGACCATTAAAAAGCTATCCGTAAGACATAATGAAAAATTCTCCTAGCCTAGGCAACATGGTGAACCCCGTCTCTACAGTAAATACAAAAAATTAGCTGGGTGTGGTGGTGCATGCCTATAGTCCCGGCTACTTGGGAGGCTGAGGTGGGAAGATCACTGGAGCCTGGGAGGTCGAGGCTGCAGTGAGCCAAGATTGCTCCACTGCACTTCAGCCTGGGTGACAGAGTGAGATCCAGTTTGAAAAAACAGAAAAAAAGAAAAAGACAAACTCTAGAGTGCCACATAGGATTTTTTAGGAGTCCCTAAGTGGCTCGCTTTTCATGGCTTTGAGGCCCTAATGACTTTCTCAAAAATAGTAACAACTTCTCAGTAGTAGCTCACCTGCCCATGAATGATTGGCAGAGGAGGATACAGTCTAGAAAGTGAAGGCTCCAGGAGCCATGTTGATTGATGTGAATTTTGCACTCTACTGAGGTGCATTTAAGAATAAATACCTGGGCCGGGCACGGTGGCTCACACCTGTAATCCCAACACTTTGGGAGGCCGAGGCGGGCGGGTCATGAGCTCAGGAGATAGAGACCATCGTGGCTATCACGGTGAAACCCCGTCTCTACTAAACAAAATACAAAAAATTAGCCGGGTGTGGTGGCGGGTGCCTGTAGTCCCAGCTACTCAGGAGGCTGAGGCAGGAGAATGGCGTGAACCCGGGAGGCGGAGCTTGCAGTGAGCCAAGATCGCGCCATTGCACTCCACAGGCTGGGCAACAGAGCAAGACTCTGTCTCAAAAAACAAAAAACAAACAAACAAAAAAAAAAGAAAAAAGAATGAATACCTGAAATGTGCCCATAGTTTCTTTTTGTTCCTATTGTGCTAATATCCTTTCATCTTCTTCAGAGGGTCCAGCTGTAAATGCCAATGTCTCAGTGCCATTGATGTTCAGAGAGGAAGAGGTGGTTGAATTCCCACAGGAAGAGTTGCCTGTTAAATTGTCTCAGGTGCCAGACCCTCCAGATAACATGACTCTGGCCAAGAATTTTCCAGCACATATTTTTGAGCCAGCTGTGTTGTTAACACCACCCAGGCAGAAGAGCAACTTAAAATTCTCTCCTCTTCAGGACGGTAAGTTTTCTTCTAAAGTTACATGAAAGTTGTTTTTTATGTTCCATTTGTACAATGTATTACGTTCACCATTACATGAAAAACAGAACTGAAAAAGACATTTGATTACCACACATAGCCTTTAAGCTGAAGGAAGACTTTTCATGCTATGTGTAGCATACCTGTGGTCATGTGTGACATTTAATTAATTTTATTGTATATCTATTTTATTAAACATTGTAAGTATTAAACTCGGATCAAAAGATCAGAGTCCTTAGCATTAAGATGCAGAGTAAGGGGAATCCCTTTTGTCCCAATGATCCATGAGCATATGAAAGAGTTAGAAGCAGGAGATTATACTCCAAAGAGTAATGAAAGTTAGACTAAGGAAAGGTGAGAACTGTGACTTTAAGGGTCATGTAAGTGACATCTGGTCATCATATTCACCTCTTTCTCATCAAAAGTTTTCAGCTCAGTTGAGGGAATTTTATAATAAAAGTTAATGGACAATTAAAAATAGCTTTAGAGTTACTTTTGCAGCTCACAGGTAGAGTAAACAGGTTAAGAATGTATTATTAATTCTTAGCTTAAAGATTCTTAACTTAGGGTTCATGAATGGTCTTCAGAAGTCCCATGAACTACTTCATTGTTGGGAAAATGAGATTTATTTGTCCCCATGTACATTTTTTCTGGAGCTATTGTTTTTACTTCATTTTCAAAGAGTTCTTTGGTCAAAAAAAGAACCAGTATCTTAAACTCTCTTCTGAAGTTTTTTGAAAAATATTATTCAGGTCTGATTAGCCTGAATTTTATTTCTTTTAAAAAATTTTTTATATTTTACATAGGGGAACAGAAAAATAACTGTTAATTGTTATTGGGATATACGAATTTTGTGCAATTTTCTGCACTTTGATGTTTCCAATAAAGGACATGAAGAAGCCCAAGGGGTTAAATAAAATGACAAATCCTTGCTATTAAAAATTCTGTTTTGTTATTTGTAATGCAGATGTAGCATTTGTCAGATCAGTGTGGTGCAGTGGTGACAGTGCCAGGGTGAGAGTCAGAAGTGCTGGCATTTTGGCCCATTTATTGTTGACTAGCTGTGAGGCATGAGGCTCAGATGGTTTACCTTTTCTAGACCTAAGTTTTTCCATCTATGAAATGAGAAGATATTTCTTTATCTTTAATGCTCCCTACAGCTCTATCAGTGTATGATTCAGTATTTCCTCTTCAGAGGGCTAGAGGGTATTATTATCTCTGGCAAGATTCAGGAAATATGATTTCAGTTCTGATTTCTGTTCAGCCTAGACTTTTATTCTTTAAATTAGTTAGTTGTCCAAATGTTTGCATGTTGTTAATAGGCTTGTCTAATGATCTTTGCTTAGATGTTGTAAATATTTTCATTGGTGATCATAAAATAGCTTAAAATTCTTTGTAAGAAACAGTTACAATAAATGTTTTTACTCTGATCACAAACTTACTAAATGCTTGTTAAAGCAAGTTTGTCAAGGATTGCTATAGACAACATTTTGTTAGTATCTTCAGCAAGTCTGCATTTGAAATAACTGCCCACTTATTTTATAATGTGCAGACAGAGATGCTTGTGAATAGGTATTTGAATTGGTGATGTTTTATTATATTTTTCAAGCATTGTTTGGAATACTCACATATAAAGAATTATTCAGTTAAACAATATGCAGATGAAAATGGGTGATACGTAGGGCCCTTCATCAGCATTCAGTTCTCTTTTAGGATAGCCTTGTCTAATAGAATTTTCTGGGTTGATGAAAATGTTCTGTATCTGCTCCATCCAGAATGGTGGCCACTGGTCACATGGGGCTAGTGAGCACCTGATGTGGCTTGTGTGACTGAGAAATTAAAATTTAAAATTTTATTTAATTTTAATTAACTTAAATTTGAATAGCCACATATGACTAGAAGCTGCCATATTGGACAATATTGCTGTAGTATTTCCCATCATAAATATTTTCCTCTAGCTATTGATTTATTTCTCCTTTTCTTTACAGCCATGCTTCTTGAACGAGTAGTGTGTGTGTGTGTGTATTTGTGTGCAGTTTCATTTCATTTTCTGATCTCCCATTCATTCCTTATTTTAAAGTGTTTATTCTAATTAATATTTGTATATGGTTTTAAAAAAAGTACTGTCAATTTAACCCAGAGAAAGACTCTCTAAAAGAAACTGATATTTATTTGGGATTGAGCATTGCAATGGGAATATGGTGGGCATATTCAGGGAAGTAAAGGAAGACAAGAGTTTTTAAAGGGGAAATGAGGAGGATTATCTAAGTTGTTCTGAGACAACTATCCTTGGCTACAAGGATGAGTAACAAGGGGTGGCATCAATCTAAGATTGGTTGTTGGGCAGATGTCCTCGCAGAATTATTTTTTGTGTAAGATTGTGGAGGCCTTTGTGCAAGGTTCTGGTTTTTGAAATCTCTTGAATAGTTGTTATCAGTCATACATGCATGAGAACCCTTCCTTCCTGGCTCTTTAAGGCTCCACTTATCAGTCACTTGTGTCTGATAAAGTGACTCTGATAAAGTCACTTGTGCTCTGACACAAATTGCTCAATTTTTTTTTTCTTTTGAGATGGAGTTTCGCTCTTATTGCCCAGGCTGGAGTGCAATGGTGCAATCTCAGCTTACTGCAACCTCTGCCTCCTGGGTTCAAGCTGTTCTCCTGCCTCAACCTCTGCCTCCTGGATTCAAGCTATTCTCCTGCGTCAGCCTCCTGAGTAGCTGGGATTACAGTCGTGCACCATCACGGCTGGCTAATTTTTTTTTTTTTTTTTTGGTATTATTAATAAAGACTGAGTTTCACTATGTTGGCCATAGTGATCTCGAACTCCTGACCTCAGGTGATCCGCCCACCTCGGCCTTGCAAAGTGCTGGTATTATAGGATTGAGCCACCACGCCCAGCCAAATGACTCCATTTTCATTCTGACAACTTTCACAGTACATTCCCCTAAAGGCAGTCATTTTATTCCAATTTGATTTTTGTTTATTTGGTAATTGTCTCCGTAATTAATATAAAATATTTTTGCATCTCTTTTCTTGAGATACCAACTTTACATAGTAATTATAGACTCTCCCTATGAAAGAAGAGAGTGTAATTCACCATAACACCTACTTCCCTTCTCTACTCTGGATAGTTTTTGTTTTTAATCTTTTTTGTTACTTTAAATACTTTCTATTTCTTTTTTAACTTTAGACAGTATTTCTTGACTTCCACTACATGAAATACTAGCATCCCTTCCCTTCTGCTTTACCTGTTTTCTACCTCCCACCTTCAGTTAATTATCTTTTCCCTTTCACAGTATTAAGTTTGATTACATTAACCTTCTCTTCCATTGCAACAACTGTGTTTTCTGTGTCTTGTCTATATACATGTTGACAAGTGAAAACAAATAAATAACCATTACATTTTCTTTTTGAATACTGCCAGTGCTTGTGCTAAACAAAGGAAAAAGTTCTTAAGAAAATCAAGGTGAATTCTTATTTCATGTTATGAGAGCTCAGACTTTTTTTGCTATATATTTATACTGTAACTTTCTTGTACAGTTTTTGCTTTGTGTAGACTTTCAAATTGCCTTTACTCTTGTGTTGACAAAAGAATAATGTGCTTTCACCATATCTTCAAGTCCTTTTTGTCATACTGTCTGTGGCGTGGAATCTGCTTTCATACCAGAGACACCGTCTCAAAGCCCTTTAAACTTGCTGCAGCCTTCACTGATTGCTTATTGCTTGCTGGGCCTTCTGCATAGCTCTCATCCTGGGTCTTGGTATCATTGCACACCTGAATTGGGTCACCTGTTTTCTCTTATTATTTGGTTTTCTTTCACAATTTTCTGAAAGAAATAATCAGAAAAAGCATATGCAAGGTAAACTCTGAGTTCTTGAAATTCTGAAGATGTTTTCGTTTTTCTCTTACACTTGATTGATAATGTGGCTAAAGAATTCTAGGTCAAGAGTTCTTTTTCCTGAGAAATTAAAGGCATTATTCCATTGGTTTCTAGTATTCAGTGTTCAGTTGAGATGTCTGATAATGAGATGTCTTTTATTTCTTTATATTGGACCTACTTTTTTTTTCTGAGAAAGCTTTTAGGATCTCGTTTTTATCCTGAAATTGCACAAGGTATGCCTAAATATGGGTTTTTACCTTCTTGCACTGTGAGACACTAGTTGGACCTTTAAGTCTGAAGACATATGACTTTCTTCAGTTTGGGGGAAAATTTATGTTGATCGATGGGATTTTCTTATGTATTTGTCCTCATATCTTACTTTTTAGATTCTGGAAGATTTTTTCACTTTATATTCAAGCCTGTCTTTTGGATTTTTAAAATTTCATCAATTGTATTTTTAGTTTCCAAGCAAGAGCCCTTACTTGTCTGATTGTCCTTTTTTCATTGACACTTACTATGAATGCAGTATCTTCCAGAAACTTTTCTGAGGATACTAGTTAGAATTCTACTATGAATTTTCTTTCATTTTCTTCTGTACCTGAATTTTCTTTTCTTCTTGATCTGTTCGGTTTCCCTGTCTTGGCTTTTTTCTTTTGTGCTGCTGGTTTTTTCCTATTGTTCATTTGTATTTAAGAATGAATAAGTTCAATATTATAGGTAGTTGTCATACATTTTCTTTTCTGTGATGTAGATAAGTCTAGATCTATTTTCCCAGTAGACTTTCCCTTATGTGGTTGCTTTGTGTATATGGGTACGATTTGCTAACTATGGGTTTCCTTTTAGAATATGTAACTAGGATCCAGCCATTCACTTGGGGTGCTCACATTTACTGTTTCCATCCTTGATTTTTTGCTTAGGAGGACAGTTCAGGGAAGTGGTGTGCAGCAGCTTGACTGGAAAAAGCATACAGTAGACAAATTTTCAAGTAATTCCCCAGATTTCAGTTCTACTTCTCATTTTTTTCCTCTGTACCTGTCAGCTTTGTGACTGCAGCCTTTTCAGGGTCCTCCCCACCCCCAGATACTGGCTTTCACCTGTCATTTCCTTGTAATGTATATGTATTCTGGAGTATGGTTTCTGCTCAGTTGTACTCTTTTACATGCTTTCCATCTACTCCCAGTCTTCCAGAGATTTGCTGAAATATCTTGTTTGCTAATGATTCTCTTCCCAGACTATTCTATTTACTGATTGTGAGTTTATTTCCTTTTATATGTCCTTGCTGTCAATGAAAAGAAGTGAGATAAATGTGTGCTCAGTCTGTAGTCTTGAACTAGAAGCATCCCTCCTTTCAATTAGGGCATTCCATCTAAACTACTCTTGCTAAGGGCTCCAGTGGCCTCCCTGTTACTAAGTCCAGGGTACGTTTTTCTGTCCTTATGTTTCCAGGTCTGACAGTGGTATTATGTACAATTAACCACTTTGTTTCTTTGATGCCATGTTGGTGTAATATTTTCCTTATCTTTCCGACTGCTCCATTTTAGTCTGCTTTGGTGGCTTTTCCCTCCTTTACCTGACCCTACATGTTGAGTTCCTCATATCTTGATGCTGGTTGTTTTCTCCCTCTACTCTTCTCTCTGGATAATCTCACTCATTCTCATGGCTTCTAATACCTTCTAAATGTCAGTGACTTTCAGTTTGATATCTTAGACCAGATGTGTCTCTTGATTTTTAAACCCATGTATCCATCTGCTTGGATGGATTCACAGATGAATCCTAGGGTACCTTAAGTTCTTGATAAGCCCTCCTTTCCCTAAGTCTATCCTTTGCCTTCAGCATCTCAGTAAATGTGATCACCATCCACTCAAGATATGTGTCTTCTTGATCTGTGTGTTTTTCTCACTCCCCATTTCTAGTTCATTGCTGTCAGTTCTTTGCCAAAATATTTCTCAAATTTATTTAGTTCTCATCATCTCTAATGCCAATACACCTTAGTCAAAGCTACTGTCATCTTTCTTCTAGACTATTACAATTGCTTCCTGGATTTTCTGCTTCCATTTCTACTATCCTCCAATTATCCACAGCATTTAAGAAATTTAAATCAAGTCATTGCCAGATGTTCTCTAGGTTTTCATTGCTCTTAGATTAAATTACAAAATGTTTAACATGGTCTGAAAGGCTTGCCAGAAATGGCCACTGCACACTTCTCTAATCTCCTGCTTTTCCAGTTCTCTCCTTGTTGCTATCCTACAGGTAGGCTGGCCTCATTTCTTTGCTCTTTCCTATTTTTTGAGCCTTCACATATGTTGCTGTTTCTACCTGTAATGTCCTTTGCTGTAGTTCCTATTACATATGTAATCAATGTAATCATTTAAAAATTTTACTTCCTCAGAGAGGCCTATCCTGGCTATCTGCAGTTTAAATTGGGTACTTATACCTGCTTCCTCATTCCCCAAGATTCCCAGATGTGAATTAATGTATGTGTTACAATGTGAACTTGACAGATGGTTTTTCACAAGGGTACTGACAAATGCTTTAAGGAACATGGTAAGTCTCTGTACTTGATTACGAG
Organism: Rhinopithecus bieti; assembly: GCF_001698545.2. Classification (NCBI taxonomy): domain Eukaryota; kingdom Metazoa; phylum Chordata; class Mammalia; order Primates; family Cercopithecidae; genus Rhinopithecus; species Rhinopithecus bieti. The sequence continues at coordinate 1,111,080 of NW_016819136.1, read as the reverse complement.
GGGTGACATTGCTGGTGTGTTCTCTGCTGAAGCGTTCAGAAGCCAAACACTTCTACTGAAATCCTTTTCTAACTACCATGGTGGGCTAATGAGATGAGTATAGTGTCAATCTATGGGAAAATAATACATGTTTGTTATTTTTAAATTCTATCTATAGTATTGAGAAGGACTGTTCAAACTCGTCCTGCTCCACGACCTCCTCCAACTGTGGAAATAATTGAGAAGGAACAAAATTGGGAAGAGAAGACCTTACCTGTTGATACAGATATTCAGAATTCACGTGAAGAGAATCGTCTGTTCACTCAGAGGTGGAGAGTCTCTCATATGGGAGAAGATTTGGAGAACAAAACTCAGGCTTCTTTTGTTAACCTCCCACAGCCCCTCTGCAATTCCCATTCCAACACTCAACAGTCAAGAAGCCCCACATTCTCAGAAGAGCTCCCAGTACTGGGAGATGGACAGCAGCTGAGAACAAATGAGGCATTAATACAAAGAAAGGACATAATGGCACAAATGGCTGATTTGACATTGCAGAATTCAGCTATGAAGGCACATACGAATAATATTATTGAGCCTAGAGGAGAGCAAGGGGATGGACTCCGGGAGTTGAATAAACAAGAAAGTGCAAGTGACATGACTTCTGTGAGTACCATTTAAGGATTGATTAGGGACATACAGGAATTTAAATAGGAACTTTAGCTTGGGCATCTTAAGAAACTTATTTTCAGAAGTGATCCTAGAAAGCTTTGAGGCTAGATGGCTTATGCTTTGGCATGTCTTCAATACAATAGGTCCTGGTTATTTGTCAGTCTATTGTACATACAAGACAAGACAGCATAAAAGGAAAATTATATAAATGAAAATAGGACAAAGATAAAATGTGAAGGTAAGCTAAGATTAAGTTAGGATGAAGTTTTAAGTATCAAGTATAGAATTAATATTACTTGAATGTTTGCCACATAACCACATGTTAATTGAAAGTATTTTTATTCTTAAAATGGCTCATAAAAGAGTATTGGCCCTCAAATCATGAGTAGTTAATTTTTGAGGACATAGAATGGATTTTCGTATAGAAATGAGGTGGTTTTTTCGTTTCGTTTTGGTGTGTGTGTGTGTGTGTGTGTGTGTGTGTGTGTGTGTTTTGAGACGGAGTCTCGCTCTATTGCCCAAGCTGGAGTGCAATGGCATGATCTTGGCTCACTGCAACCTTTGCCTCCCAGGTTCAAGTGATTCTCCTGCCTCAGCCTCCTGAGTAATTGGGATTATAGGCACACGCCACCACACCTGGCTAATTTTTGTATTTTTAATAGAGACGGGGTTTCACCATGTTGATCAGGTTAGTCTTGAACTCCTGACCTCATGATCTGCCTGCCTCAGTCTCCCAAAGTGCTGGGATTACAGGCATGAGCCACTGTGCCCAGCCTGTTTTGCTTTTTGGAGATGGAGTCTCACTCTGTCGCTCAGGCTGGAGTGCAGTGGCATGATCTTGGCTCCCTGCAACCTCCGCCTCCTGGATTCAAGTGATTCTCCTGCCTCAGCCTCCCAAGTAGCTGGGATTACAGGTGCACACCACCACACCTGGTGAATTTTTGTATTTTTTGTAGAGATGGGGTTTCACCATGTTGGCCAGGCTGGTCTTGAACTCCTGACCACAAGTGATCTGTTTGCGTCGGCCTCCCAAAGTGCTGGACTTACAGGCATGAGCCACCCTGCACCTGGCCAGGAGTAACGTTTTAAAGGATTATTAAAGCCAGACTTTAATATGCATATTAATCATCTGGGGATCTTGCTGAAATGTGGTTTCTGATTGAGTAGGTCTAGGGTAGGACCTGTGCATTTCTAATAAGTTCCCAAATGATGCCAGTGCTGCTGGTCTGAGGACCGCGCTTTGAGTAGCAAAGGTCTGCATATTATAGTGCAGGATTTTTGTAAGTTAAATAAACTTTGTGGGCTAACCTGGTAACCTAAATCTTCATTTCGTTGTTTCTGGGTGAGATAGGAAGTCTGAATTCCAGCTAGGGAGGGTTTATAAAAGACCTCCAAATGCTGGTTCCAGTGACGGTAGACACTTTCTTTTACCCCTTCTAGAGCCAAAGCAGCTCCTGTCATGTTTCTGATAGGAGGAGCTGGATACTGTCAGTGGGGATTAGAAGCTCCTGAGGTGACCATGTTCATAAGGGCTTTAACAATGGTGGTTGGAGGGCTTTGGTGAGGAAGGTCTGGGTAAGGTGGGCCATAGAGTAAGGGCCTTCTCTGTCAGCACTGGCTCATGGGGAATAAGGACAATATGGGTACTGAATCATAGAAGTAGTAGACAGAAGGAACTGGCAGAAGAGGAGCCAGAAAGGAATATTGCTAGTAGAGGGCAGCCATTGGTAGTGGTGTATATGAGTAAATACCAACTGCTTCAATTTTGAGTCATTGGGAGGCATTTATATATTTGTAGTTTTGAAGATTATTCATAACAGGCAACTCTTGGTTTAAAAAAGATAGCAGAGTCTAATGTTTTGCTTGCCTCTTTTTCTAATTAGTATATAGATCAAGCTAGAAGGGACTATCTAATATTTCTGTCTTCACTACCCTCTTTTAATTGGAAATATAAAATGATCTTTAATTCATACTGATTTTCCTATTTATTTATTTATTACTAATAGATATAGGCTAAAAATCAGTGGCTTTTATTAGAGATTTTTTTTCCCAAAAAGAAATGAAATAACTAGGACTGAAACAATGACATAAGTAGGAATAATGAAATGATTAGGAATGACATAAGCACATTTGTGGGGGAATTTTCAAATTAAACTTACGCTATATTTTTGGGGTGGCTATTTTTTACCCTACCTCTCATATTTCTTTCCAATCACCAACTATTCTTGAATCAGATATCTTAGGCCAAAAGTGGCCTGGGGAGGCTGACATATGGTTAGAAGGAGTGACAAGATTCCCAGAATCTTTGCCAAGTGGTGCGTATTTGAAGATTGTAATTATAGAAACTTCTGTTTCAAAGATAGCAGATCCTCTTTTGTAATCTGTCAAACCCCAAATCTGTCTTCAAAGATGTGTGGCATTTACTTAGAGACCAGCTCACTGGGAGTAGGCTCTTTGCTCATGTGATCTTTTGTGCAGCTCTGCAGATACTAAGAGACACAGAAAAGCTTTTCCCAGAATATGTGCTTAGACAAAGGGACTGTAAATTCTATTGTGTGCTCACTATTCACATTTATATAGAATAAGGGCTGTGAATACTAACTTGCTGGCACTTAGTAAGTCAAAATTGTATGAGACCGAGGCAGGTGGATCATGAGGTCAGGAGATTGAGACCATCCTGGCTAACATGGTGAAACCCCATCTCTACTAAAAATACAAAAAAAAAATTAGCTGGGCGCGGTGGTGGGCACCTGTAGTCCCAGCTACTCGGGAGATTGAGGCAGGAGAATGGCATGAACCCGGGAGGTGGAGGATGCAGTGAGCTGAAATCACGCCACTGCACTCCAGCTTGGGTGACAGAGCAAGACTACATCTCAAAAAATAAAAATAAAAATAATAAAATAAATCGTGTGAGAGATTTTTCAGTATTCAATTTGTACTTTTTTTTTTCTCTCTCTCTCTCAAAGACTTTTCCAGTGGCACCATCTCTAGCACCAGGTAGCATGGAGGAACGGATTGCAGAATTGAATCGGCAAAGTATGGAGGCTCGTGGAAAACTACTGCAGTTGATAGAGCAGCAGAAACTTGTTGGTTTGAATCTTTCTCCACCAACGTTACCTGTTCAATTACCTCTCAGAGCATGGACTGGTTGGTCACAAATTCATAATTTAAAAACTAGAAATATGAAGGTTTTCACTTTTCTTGGTTTTGCAAGTTTATATTGAATCAAAAGAAATATCAGAGCATATATTTTGGTGCCTTCAATTTTACACAGAAAGAAACAGCCATAACTCACAGGATAAGTGACAGAAATGGGATTAGAAGGCAGATCTCCTGATTCTTTCTATCCTGTGATGCCTATAGTTAATCTTCGGTGTCTGAGTTCCTAAATTATCCTACATCTAAATGGTATTCATTATAGTGTACGGTTCACTTAGATCATATGCTGCAACTAAGCATGAAATACCTGAATGTTAATTTAGAATTTCATCAGCAACAGATTACAACTTATTCTGTAAAACAGTTAAAGCATTTTCACTCATTAATTAAATTTTCTGTTACATTTAGGAATGTGAAAAGCTAGAGGGGATTCTGAATAATAAAATAGTAACTGAAAAACTTGTCATAGTATTCACATTCAAAACGATGCTGATGAAACGAAGTAAATATCAAGTTGTTTTTATCAGAAATTGCATTATTAAGGCCCTCAAGGGACAGAGCTATATGAAGAGTACAGAGAGATTGATTTTGGTCCAGTAAAAGAGAAGGCTGTAATTGTCAGGAATAGAAAAAGCTCCGTGTACTAGTAATTGATGTATTCTCTGAGATGTTCAAACATTGGTGTTTGAGGGGAACTCAAGTATGTCTTATTTCTGGTTGAAGTAGGTTACCTTTAAGGTATCTTCCAATAAGAGTTTTCCCCTCAGAAATTATTTCCTTTTTGAAATACAGACACAGAAAGCAGACTCTTTTGGAAATTGCTGGAAAAAGATGGTAATGCATTTCCCCACGGCCCTCTCTCTTTGTTTATTCTAGGCTTCCTCAAATGACAGTTTTGTCTACTGTTCTTCATAGTTACGAAGCCTAAAGACAACTTCTGATTAGAATAAATAAATGAATTAACTGTGTATGAAAATGTACTATGTGCCTGCCATGTGTGGGCTTGAATACTCTAGCATTTGAGTAGGGGAGCAGGCAACAAACAAATCAATATTTGGGATAATATCAGTTAGTGCTAAGTGCAAGGAAGAAAAATAAAGCAGGTCAGCCTTAAGAATAATTTTGTGTTTAAATGTACATCTTCCATTTCAGTATTTCTGTATGGTTAAAATATGCTTTTATTTATGTTATATAATTTAGTCCTCAACACACCTTTAGAGTAGACAGGGCTAATATTATACCTATTTGACAAATAAGTAAACTGGGAGGCACAAAGAGGTTATGTGATTTATCAAGTTACAAAGCAAGTTGTGGATTTGCAACTATGTTCTTTCCTGTCCAGTGATTTATTTCTAAAGTATTCTTTTTATAAGTAAAATTCTTGTATTTATTTAAAAAAACCTTTGTGGACTATAATGATAAAATAAAATAAACCATATGCCATGAAAACCTCTTTTGTTTTCTAGGGTAACTGAGGAATATTTTGTAAAATTAAATAGGGTTTTATTACCTCGTAAAGCTAGGAAGTCACACAAAGCCAGGAGCCTCTGTGAAACTGCCTATGATGAACATAAAGTCTTTCATTAGTAAATACTTAATAAATATATGCTGATTGATAGCCTACTTCTGAAATATGGAAAATATTCATAATTATGCTTGCTAATGGCCATATGGAGCTCTTCAGCCAACTTTCCTCTCCTATTTCAATGTCTTCAGTAATAGTCATAATGTGATTGATTTAAAAGATTTAAAGTTTTGCTGAATGACTTCAGAAATTTTCTTTTTCCTTTTTTTGGAGAAAACTTTAGGTAAGCTCTTTTGGACAAAGATCTCAAGTTCTTTAGAGCTAGCTCTTAATTTCTGTTTTTCACCTGCAGAGCTGACATGATGCCACTTGTCTGAAGATTCTGGCTCTCTGTGAACTGGCATGCTACTGAATTAACACTAGTAACTAAAGTTTCTTATCTCACAGTTCAGTAAAAAAAAAAAAAGAAAAATCAAGTGTATCTTGGGCTAAGATTAAAAAATACGGAAAGAACCACCAAATTTGTAATGTGCAATTTTCAGTAAGATAGAAATTGAGTGAAATTTTTATTTCATTGAAAGGTAATGAAACTAATACTTATTTTATATTTTAGAAGGAGCAAAGAGGACAATTGAGGTATCTATTCCAGGAGCAGAAGCCCCAGAAAGCTCAAAATGTAGTACTGTCTCTCCCGTCAGTGGGATAAATACAAGAAGGTAAGTTGCAGTGTGAATATTTACTTTAAAAGAAAAAAAAGAAAAAAGAATTTGGTATGTATTTATTCTCTTTGTGTAAAAAGGAAGTGTACAATATCTGACTTAGGTTGAGACAGACTCGTGCAAAGAGAGTAAAATAATTGGAAAAGAGAATTTTGAGGGGAAAGGGAGTGAGGAATAAACTTTAAGTTGAAAGGCATGGGTTTGCTACTGAAAACAAAAATGAGATAACACATATGTAGAGTATTTATGGGTTACAAAATTAGGAGGTGATGTGTGACAGGACAGCTGAATTGACCAATAGTATTTTCCTCCTTCACAGTAAATGAAACTGAAGCTCTCAGAGCTAATGGGGTGATTTGTCTAGATGGGTCATATGATTGGTAAATAGTGACACTAAGGACATACCTGGCCTTTCTCTCTCTACTCTGCATCCTTACTATTGTACTGTGCTGTTCCAGGTCTTGTTACTCTTCTACTACCTGGACCTTCTTCCCCATCCCTGCACGTTCATTATTGAAAACTTATCCATATAATATTGTAATGGCAGATACATGTCATTATACATTTGTGAAAACCCACAGAATGTATAACACAGAGAGTGAACCCTAATGTAAACTATGGACTTCAGTCAATTATAACGTATAAATACTAGATCATCCATTGTAATAGATTTGTCACACTAATGCAAGATCTTAATAATAGGGGAAACTGTGTGTGTGTTGGAGGTGGGGTTTAAGGGGTATATGGGAACTCTGTACTTTCCACTCATCTTTCAAAAAACCTAAAACAGCTCTAAAAAGTAAATTGTATTTGTATTAGTCCATTTTCATGTTGCTGATAAAAACATAATTGAGATTGGGAAGAAAAAGAGGTTTAATTGGACTTACAGTTTCACATGGCTGGAGAGGCTTCAAAATCATGGTGGGAGGCGAAGGACACTTCTAACATGGTGGCAGCAAGAGAAAATGAGGAAGAAGCAAAAGCAGAAACCCCTGATAAACCTATCAGATCTCATGAGACTTATTTATCATGAGAATAGCATGGGAAAGATCGGCCCCCATGATTCAGTTACCTCCCCATGAGTCCCTCCCACAACACGGGGGAATTCTGGGAGATACAATTCAAGTTGAGATTTTGGTGGGGACACAGCCAAAGCATATCACTATTAATGAACAAATAAAGACTTACAGGTTGGTGAAAATAAGTTACAAATAATTTACCTCATTTGGACCTAAGTCAGCCATTTGTTTTCAAGCTCTTGCCAGTATTGAGAATTGTCAGTTGTTTGCATAGTCTTTTAAGGTTAATAATGATAACTCACTATCTCACTCTGTTTTATTTTTCATAAATAGATCTTCCGGGGCTGCTAGTAATTCTTGTTCTCCACTAAATGCCACCTCAGGAAGTGGGAGATTCACACCTCTTAATCCAAGAGCAAAGGTACATGTTAAAATGTAATTGTGAAATGTATATAGGGGTGAGGGTAGAAGTGATTTCCATTCTTAACTATCATTCCTGTTATCCTAAAGCTGATATGGTATTCTTAACAGAAAAGAGATACTAATTTACCTTCATTAGGAAAAACAAGCCATATACTTCTTCTGTTTTCTAGGGTAACTAAGGAACAAGGTAAAATTCAGTAGGATATTCAGCAGTCCTTAAAGGCTGAAAATTACTGGTTTCAGGTAGAGCTTCCCAAATATTATGGCAGGACACACAGGTGTGCCTTGAATGGGTTGTAGATCTACTGAGCTATTGGTTCCCCCAGTCCTTGTCCCTGGGTGGGGTCTGGGACAGCCAGAGCAGTGGGTCCACTCACTTTTCCTCTCACTTGATCCCTGTGTGCCATATCTGACTGTGCCATTGGTTAGATAGGTTATGGTCCCAGGGAAAAACAAATGTTTTAATGTGCTCTTCATGTATTTTGTTGTGCCATAGGTATGTATAGAAGCTAAGTATTTCACAGTATATTCAAAATTTTTGCAGAAGACTTTTTTTCTGTGGTGCTAGTACAGTAAAATATAGTTCCTTTGAGTGGTTATAGTAAATTGTGAGGATATCTTTAAAATTATAAGAATTAATTTTGTAGACTTGAGCCAACAACTGTCTGACATTGGGAAAATCTTTGCATTTCTTATTACTGAGTTCAGTAATTAGATCAAAGAGTGGGTGCTTATAGCCCAAATTAAATGATAGGGGAAAGATATTAAATGATAGGGGAATGATAGATACCCGAATTGTCCAATTCTGGGACATTTGTTCTTTGCTACTTCTTATATTCTACAAAAGCTTTAAAGTAAGCTATTTTATATAAATTATTCTTAGTTCCTGGAATTTAGTAACATTTAATTTACTAAGAACAAATAACTGCCTTTTATCATTTTAAAATTTATGCTTATGATATCTATAAAACACTGGACTTAAAAAAATTACGACTCCTAAATCAGTAAGAGGATCTGTTGACCAAGTAGTCAGTTATTTGATAGTATCTCTATTAGAGAATAAACATTGCCAATAGCAATTTAATTTCCAGTACCATTCAATGGCACAGGATGACTTTGTTTTATGCACTTGGTCTAAATGATCTGTAAATCTTGAGTAGTCTCATGTTTCTGATTACCATCTAAATTTTCTCTGTGTCTTTGTTCAACAGATTGAGAAACAGAATGAAGAAGGCTGGTTTGCTCTTTCTACCCATGTATCATAAGTGAAGTCAAGTCTCACTGAGTTTGTTCTTAATAATTTATTACTCCCCTTTCCCTGCTCTGACTTTCAAGTTTTTATATCCTTCTTTCAGATAAAACCTACAAAGATCTTGTGAATTAGTACTAATGAAACGGAGAAATAAAGCAATTATTTTTTGATTTTCTCAAATAAGTTTTCAACAACCAACTGACCTATAGCTCCCTGTGAATGAAATTTTGACTGTAGAGAAGTTAAAGCTTTGTATTTTAATACTTTCTTAAATATTTTAAGGGTCTTTTAAAATACATTTTTACCTTTATCATCTTTATTCAGGGTTTTTTGAGGTTTAGTGTATCTTAGTTGATCCCTTTATTTTTTTATTTTCCTGAAGAACTAATTTGCTTTGCGTGTAACTTACAATAAAATTCCTCTGTATGATTAGAGACTGGCTTTCAGGAAAATGTAACACCCACTTTTCTTTCTTTTTTCTTGGGAAGTCATTGCTGTTCATCACTTTTTCCATCAAGTGAAATATACAGCCTTAAAAAAATAGGCCTGGGAGTGTTTGTTTATATTTGCTTAAGCAAGTAAGAGTGGTTGCATTTATTATAAAATCTTATGTAGCTTTTAAAGTGTGAAAATGTCATCAATAATAGTAATGCAAATCAAATAAAAAATGATTCTAGAGCTCAAATACCTAAATGTGGTAACATTGATTTATTGGTATATTTAATGTTTCAAACAATTAAATAGAAAAAGTTGCAATCAATTTTCCCAGCCCTGAATTTAAGCAGATCTTTCAGGGTAGATTTCTCTTTTTTTTTTCCTTTCCTTTCCTTTTTTTTTCTTTCTTTCTTTCTTTCTTTTTTTTTTTTTTTGAGACAGAGTCTCGCTTTATTGCTCAGGCTGGAGTGCAGTTGTGTGATCTGGTTCACTGCAACCTCAGTCTGCCAGTTTCAAGCAATCCTCTTGCCTCAGCCTCCTGAGTAGCTAGGATTATAGGTATACACCACCATGCCCAGCTAATTTGTATATTTTCAGTAGAGACGGGGTTTCACCATGTTGGCCAGGCTGGTTTTGAACTCCTGACCTCAAATGATCCACCTGCCTTGGTTTCCCAAAGTGCTGGGATTACAGGTGTGAACCACTGCACCTGGCTTAGGATAGATTTTTCCAGGGTACCCATTTGGTTCTGAGATGTTGATTTCTATTTTAAACTTGTTTTTTGAATGATCTCTGCTCCTTGGCTCTATGATAGGAATTCTCAACCTGAGTGAGCAATTCAAACTGAGATTACTTGTGTTTAGACTCATATATTTGGATAACATATGACTTCTCCCGTATGCCCCAGAAAGCTGCTAATAACTTGCTCAACCTGAAATTTACAGTTTTCCAAATTACAGGTTGGCAGAGATACTAGATTGATAACATCCACAGTTATGATATAATCATTCTTATGCTGTAAACAAAATGACTTTGGTTAGCAGAATTTGATAACTGTTAACTACCTACTAGGCACTATTGTAGCCACTTTATGTGCTTCATGACATCTTATGAGATAGGTACTATTATCCTCATTTTGCAGATGAGGAAACTGAGGTACAAGGAGGTATTTTCTCAAGGTCACACAACTAGGGAGTGGTGGCACTAGAATGGGAACATAGGCAGTCTTTCTCCAAAGCCTATGTTGTGCTGCCTCTTGATGGAGAGTAAACCTGTTTTACAGTGTGTGTAGTATGGAAGCAGCATAATAATAATAGCTGTTCCTTATTGAGCCATTACTGTGGCAGACACTGTACTATAAGCTGCAATATCACCATTATCTCATTTGAATCTCATAGTAGCCCTATGAATTAGAGGTATGTAAATGCTTCCTCCTCTCCCAGCACCTTTACAGATGAGGAAACTGAGCCCTAGAGGTGAAGAAAGTTGTCTAATGACAGAATGCTTGTTAAGAGGTGAAGCCAAGACTTGAAGCTCTTTCTTGCAGTTATTGGATTTCTCCTAATTTATGGGAACTAATACAGTACAGTAGCTAAGGATGCAAGTACTGAAACCAGAAATCTTGCCTCAAATGCCATTTCTGCCACTTGAGCTGTGTACTTTGGACAGATTAATCTCATCTTTCCCATCTGAAAGTCAGACATAATGTCTTCCCTAGAGGCTTGTAAGGATTAAGTGAGGCAAGTGTATGTAAATGGACTGAGCTCAGAGCTTGGCTCACAACACTCAATAATGATCACTGCCCAATATTTTTTGTGTATAAATAAATAGATACACTATTTCCCCCATGTTTCCATTTTTTAAAACATTGTATAGTGAATTTATTGTATCTTTCTTAGATTAACAATTGCACACAGTGCTTGAAATGTAGAGGTATTTCACCTGAAAAGATGTCTAGAGGTTGAAAGAAAGCATGCTGGGCATATAATTTGAAAATATAACTAACATGCTATTTAAAAATAAGTTTACCCTATGTTTGCTATATTTTCTGGCACCTAGATATATCATTTAATAAGTAATAGCAAGGATAATCGTCTATTTTTTTAAGCCCTGGAAAACCTTGATTAAAGAGGACATGTCAGTATTGCAAATAAATGCATGGTATTTGTGTAACATTGTGGAAACTAATAAACACAAATTGTACTATAGCAATTTTTTCTTGCCAATTTTATTGACAAATAATTTATATACAATAAACGACATCCATTTAAAGAGAACAGTTTATTGGCTTTTGGCAGTTGTATATACCCATGAAATTACCACCACAATTAAGACACAGCATTTCTATCATTTCTAAGATTCCTTGTGTCTCTTCCAGTGCATCTCACTAAGTCCTAGGCAACCACTTTGCCCAAGTGTCTAGACTATCTTGGGTGTGGAATTACTTTGTGTATGTTTAACTTTTGAAGAAACCTCTCAAATAGTTTTCCAAAATGGTTATACCATTTTACATTCCCAACACCAGTGTATGTGAGTTCCAGTTGCTCCGTATCCTTCTGCATTTGGTGTTGGCAATCTTTGAAGTTTTACCCCTTCACGTGGATGTGGAGTTACGTGTATTGTGGTTTGTATTTCCCTTATGACTACTGTTAAGCATCTTTCCATGTGCTTACTGGCCATACATATATCTGATTTGGTGAAGCATTCAAATCCTTTGCCCATTTAAGAAATTGGGTGGGTTTTTCTTATTGAATTTTAAGAGTTCTTTATACATTCTGTATACAAACTCCTTTGTCACATATTGGAATGACAGTTTTAAAACAGTATTTGGTAAGTAATAACGTTAGGCTAGGTACTTTACAAAGCAGTATGACCACAGTACTACAGAGAGGTTGAACAAACTGCTAAACCTAGAAATCTGTCAAGGGAGGCCTATACTTTTGTGCCCAGAGCGCTGCGACCAAGAAACCCACAACATAAAACCTTGTTTACTCTTAAAAGCCAACTGAGATGATATAGCTTTAAAAATAACAAAAATCCCACCATGTATCTTTGTTGTTGATGTTGCCGGCAAACTGCCTGCTATCTCCCAGGACCCCTCTTAAAATCGAAGTTAAAACCTCATCATAGGAACGCCACGATCAGGGCTCCGTTGGCCCATTTTAGAATATCGGGCAGGTATCTTCGACGGTATTCATATCATTTAATTATCTACATGACGTCCTTTAGGGGATAATAAACTCGTTGGGCTTTTCTGTTTGGCTTTGAACCAGTGTCATGAGACGGAAAAGGCCCCACCAGAGGGCGGACAGGTACCCGGGTCTCAGCGTCACCGCTGCTCGATGTCCTGGAAAGCTGGACGCCGGCCGCGCATGCGCCCCACGGCCCGCCCTGGTTCCGCCTCCCTGGAAGAGGGGTGGCGTTGCCTCGGTAACTGGAGTAAACGGAGGCCTCCGGCAGAAGCTGTGAAGAGAGGAGCCGCGGCGGTCAGCAGTACCTTCGGTGAGTTTGCACCTCAGCAGCTGGCAATTTCCACACCCTCCTCCTTAAATCTGTTTGTGGCTCAGAGGGCAGCGAACCCCACTTGGGCTTTTCTCAGGCTGGACCAGTGTTGCCCAGGCTGTGCTGAAACACAGCTTTCGTCCTCCCTGCGGTAGCTCAGCAAACTTTTTGAAGCCTCGAGTATTCTCAGGCTCGGAGCTAGACACTGTGTGCACGGTTCCTGCCTGCGAGACCCTTTCAGTCTGACCGGGCGGAAGCCAGCCAGGCAGCAGGAGCACGGCTTAGACCCGAAGTCGGAGCAGCAGCAAGTCTGCTGGGAGAGTGCTGGGGCTCCCCGCTCCAGCGAGGCACCCACCCTGCGCTCAGCTGGGTGCGACGCTTGGCACGCTGGGCCCTCTGGCTTCCTCATCTCCAGAAAGAAAGGTGATAATGTGACCTCATGGAGTTCTTGTTGTTATTATTAAATAGGATAATACAAGTAAAGTGCTTAGCACATACATGGCACATAGTAGGTGCACATAAATATTTGTTGTATAATAGGTAAAGACAGCCACATACATGTGTGCTGCTCAGTGTGTCCAATCAATCATGAGTTGCTAAGGATGCGTGCTGATGAAAACCTTTGAGAGGATAAGGGGCTAAGGCGGCTAGGGAGAGAGAGACTGACTGTAGCTGGGCTGCAATAAGCTACAGACTCTCTGACAATGGACCTTTACTCCAGACCGACGAATCTGAGCTCTTATTTGATGGCAGTGATGAGCCATTAGAGGTTTTAAGCAAGAGTGGCACATTAAAAGCTGTCTTTTAGAAATACAAGCGATAGTGTAGAAAATGGATTACAGAAGGGAAGACGAAGTATGACGGTACAGTAATGATAGCGGTGAGACACAATGAGAAGTGGAACGACAGAGGGACAGCAGGGACAGTAGGAATGAAGGGGGGGAGGAATTCAAAAGGCTCAATCACTGGACAGTTAGTAACAGGACTTGGAAATCATTTATATGAATTAGGTGAGAGGAACGGATTCAGAGTAAATGCGCTGCTTTCTCATCTGTAAAATAATGACAATAATAATAATGGATAGCAAGACTTTGTCTCAAAAATAATAATAATAGGCTGTGCGCCGTGGCTCACATCTCTAATCCCAGCACTTTGGGAGGCGGAGGTGGGTAGATCACCTGAGGTCACGAGTTTGAGACCAGTCTGGCCAACATAGGGAAACCCGTCTACTAAAAATACAAAAATTAGCCGGGCGATATGGAGTGCTCCTGTAATCCCAGCTACTCGGGTGGCTGAGGCATGAGAATCGCTTGAACCCGGGAGGTGGAGGTTGCAGTCAGCTGGGATCGCACCACTGCACTCCAGCCTGGGTGACAGAGCGAGACTCCATGTCAATAAATAAATAAATAAAATAATAATGGTACCTACCTCATAGGGTCGTTTTGAGAATTATACAGTAATATGTGTAGAATTTCTTAGAACTGTGCTTGACACATAGTAAACAGTAAAAAAGACAAGCTATTACTTTTTTTCTCCACAGCTGTATTTCACATTGCAAAGTAAAAACTGAGAGCCTGTTTTGTACATCAGTCACTGTGAACTTTAAATAACCACCTCTGGCACACTGGTGGGATTGAGTGAGCTTGTGAGCGTAAGGACCAGAACCTGGACTCTGGTGAATGAATCAGAGTAATGTCACTTTAGAGAGCACTCTGTCTGGCATCCAGCCAACCTTCTAGCAACACACTCCTCTGCATCAGTGTGCACTATTATTTTCCCTTTTTCTTTATCCTTCCTTAGGGTTGACCCTGTCAACCTAAATAACATACAGAGAGAGGCTTTCTAAAAGAAGATAATGTTTATTCAGGAGTAAGGTATTGCAATGGGATATGTGTGCCATGGTAAACTATATGTGTATTCAGGGAGGTAAAGGAAAACAAAGGTTTTAAAGGAAAAATGAAAAAGATTACATAATTATTTTGAGATAGTTATCGTTGGCTACAAAGGTCAACAATAAGTGTGATGCTAGTCTGAGGTTGGACAGGCAATTGTTGAGAAAATGTCCTTGTAGAAGTATTTTTTTTTTATGTGTAAGGTTGTGATGGCTTTGTGCAAGACTGTGGTCTTTGCAATCTTTTGGGATAGTTATCCAGCATAAAAGTGTGAGAACCCATTCTTCATAGCCTTCCCCAGCTCTGTTTGTCGGGTTCTTTCTTAACACTGGTGACTCCATTCTAATTCTGACAACTTTCACAACTTAAAACTGTACAGTCTATCTAGAGAGTTAGTGAAAAGAATTGGCCGTAGGCTGGACCAATAAGCCTGGATCTAATGAAAGGAAATTTATGCTAGTCCTGCAAATAGACTCACAAACCGAGCTAGTTTACTGATAGAAGGTAGAACATGGTCTAGAACCCAAACTTAGACTGCCTTAAAGGAATACAATGAATGTCCCCAATAGGTGAATTGGTAGTTCCTCTCTTGTGGAGAGTGTCTAGATCCTATGAAGAACATATAAAATTAGGAGGAACATATGATGCATTGGGAATTAACTTCTTGAGCTATCAGGGTAGTAAAGAAAAGTTGGAAACATGTCATTGAGAAATAATTGAAATAATTGGGATACTTTCTCTGGGAAAAGAGAAGATCTGGAGAGAAATGAGAGCCAACTACAATTATTTGAATGGTTGAAGTACACAGAAAACCTTGTTCTGTGTGTTCTCAGAAGAAAAAACAAGGGTCAAATGGATCCAAGTTGCGGGGAGGCAGATTTCAGCTTAATATAAAATGTGCCAAGAACTAGAGCTGAGCATTAACAGAATGTTCTCACCCTCTTACCCGAAATATTTAAATTGAAGCTGACTGTCTTGTTCTTTCATTTATTCAGAAATATATTAATAAATTCATTCCTGCAACCATTTTACATATTGACTGCCATGTATCATTGTTAGAGCTTTCCTGTGTTGACTCAAAACAACCTTATCCAGTAGGTGCTGCATTTTAAAGATGGAAATACTGAGGCACATAGCAATTAAATACTTGGTTAACACCTCACAACCAGGAAGAGGACAAGCCAAGATTTAAACCTAGTCAGAATGACTCTGTAGCCAGTATTCTCAGCCCTGGCCAACACACTAGACTGCTTTTCTGACAGTGCTGGGGTGGATGTTGAGGATGTGTGACCTGCATGGGATAGCAAGTTAAACTAAAGTCCTCTTTCAACTCTGAAGATTCCATGATTTTATTTATTGAACCCTACCTGTGTCAAAGAGAATAGGAGTATAGTAAAAACAACTGCCATTTCTGAGTGCCCAGTAGGTGTTTATATAAACTCATGATTCCTAACCAGTTCTTATGCCTGATTGTGTGAAAGAATTATCTGGAGAGTGAGACCCTGTTAATAGTACGTTTTTAAGTTTTCCAAGTGATTCTAAAGTGTAGTCAAAGTTGAGAACTCTGTATATGAAAAATCTCATTTAACTCTACCAAATAACCCTATCACCCCCATTTTACATATTAAAGGATCAAGAGGTTAAGGAATTTGTTTCTTGGGCAAGCAGGGATGTGAACCCAAGTCTCTCTGGCTCCAAAGTCTCCACAGGTTACAATGCAGCTTCCCAATCCCTTTGTTATTAAAACAAAACAAACAAAAAACCTCCCCAAAACAAAAATACCTTATTCTACCTTACCAGTTATACTGATAATCTCCAGGAAAACAGGAGTCTCTCCCACCTGACCTGCTCCACTGCTTTTTACAGGTTCTTCAATTACCTTTTATGACCCAGGAAAGCTAGGAATAGATCCTAGTATTTATTGTCCGGTATTGCTACATCAGAACACTGGGCAAATTCCTTGGGTTCCAGTATTTTCTTCCACATTGTACACAACCTGACATGAACTGCGTTTGTGATGTGAAAGTTTATTACATGGTAATATTAGCCATTTGAAGAATATATTGTTTAAGATAGCACAGAATAAAGTGCGGTGCTTTTGTCTTGACACCAACTTACCTTTTGTTGTAGTCCAACTCTTTTGTTTTCAGAGTGCTTTAGTTACCATAATTGTTTTTTACGCACCTTATGATTATGTTCTGAATAAATTATGGGCTCTTTTTATTAGAATTTATATCCAGTTAACATTCAGTTATAGTATGTTAAAAATAAATGTATTCAGAAAAAAGAAGACTGAAAAGTAGAACGTTATCTCAGTAAGTCATGAGGCTTATGATAGCAGGAAAGAAAATCATGAGATTCAAATCACTAGGAGGAACTCGACCCATTGTTCCTGGCTTTAAAGGGTACCATAAGTCAAGGAATACAAGTGGCCTCTGGAACTTAGAAGGACCCTTGGGCAACAGCCAGCAGGAAAGCAGGGATCACTGTTCCACAGCCACATGGGGCTGAATTCTGCCAGCAGCTTGAATGAGCCCGGAAGTAGATTCTTCCTCAGAGCCTCTGAAAGTGAAGGCAGCACTGCCAACACCTTAACAACCTCTTGAAACTCTAAGCAGAGAGCCAGCTGAGTCACACTTGGCCTGGACTTTTGACCCACAAAGCGGTGAAATAATAAGTGGATGTTATTTAAGCTGCTAAATGTCTGATAATTTATATGGCAGCAAGGGAAAACGAAAACAGTACCTACTTACAGAATAAAGTGCTATTGAAACTCACAGACCAAATTTTTTCATTTAGTTATCAATTGATTAGCAGCAGTAGAATATCAGTTCAATTTTGTTGGAAAACCCAGGGAACTGCCTTGCCTTCACTTATTTGGGACCTGCGTCATGGGAACTTAGGGAGTACTTTAGTTTCTTTCCAATATTTTAAATGTTGATTTTTATCAAATAAATCATTAGTGATCAGTCACTTCCGTCACGACTATCAAACCATCCTTGTTTTGGTCAACCTCTAATGGATCTGAATCAGTGATTTAGAAGATAAGTTTATTCTGAAACTATTTTGAAAGAGAATTGTTAATTTCTTCATCTTGAATTATACATTGAGGTCAGGGACTGTATATTGTTCACCTTTGTATCCTCTGCAATGCCTAGCATAATAATATGCTCAATAGTTTTAAGAATTAAATTGACATAAATTATGAAAGTGAGGGAGAAAATAGAATTTAGGTGTGTTTGTATCTATCTAAACAATTTTACCTACAGTATGTCGTCATTTATAACCAAGCTCTGTAATAATGGAATTGACTGCATAATTCTTTTTTTTTTTTTTTTTTTTAAACAGTTACTCACTATAATGTAGAAAGTAAGCCTGTGTGTCCAAAACTGGAAGGAATAGAAAATATACTGAATGACAGAATGTGAATTTTAAAAGATTTTGCTACTTAAAGGATTTTATGGTTTGATTCCTAACCCTACCCCCTCCATAAACCCCAAAAGGTATATATTCTACAGTTAGGTGGAAGGAAAGAGGAAGGAAGGGAAGGAGAAAAGGAAGAAAGGATGGAGAGACAGAGGAAGGAAGATTCACAACTAAAAAAGAAAGGAAAGGAAAATACACACACACACGTACATACACTTTTTAAAAAGTAAAACATTATTTTTGTAACCCAGAAGGATGCCTCCAAAGTACAAAATACAAAATTTAATAACATGAGTATCATGTTAGACCATATCTTTTTTTTATTTTAGAAGCAGAGTCTTGCTCTGTCACTCAGGCTGGAGAATAGTGGTGCGATCCCAGCTCACTGCAGCCTCAAACTCCTGGGCTCAAGTGATCCTCCTGCCTCAGCCTCCTGAGTAGCTGGGACTACAGGCATACCTCGCTATGCCTGGCCATTTTAATTTTTTTTTAAGAGACAGTTTGGCTGTGTCCCCACCCAAATCCCATCATAATTATAGTTCCCATAATCCCCATGTGTCATGGGAGGGACCCGGTGGGAGATAACTGAATCATGGTGGCAGTTACCTCATCCTGTTCCTGTGATAGTGAGTTCTTACAAAATCTGATGGTTTTATAAGGGGTTTTCTTCCCCTCTGCTCTGTACTTCTCCTTGCTGCCGCCATGTGAAGAAAAGAGGTGTTTGCTTCCCCTTCTGCTGTAATTGTAAGTGTCCTGAGGCCTCCTTAGCCATGCCAAACTGTGAGTCAATTAAACCTCTTTCCTTTATAAATTACCCGTTCTCAGGTATGCCTTTATTAGCAGTGTGAGAACAAATTAATACAGACAGGGTCTTGCTATGTTTCTCATGTTGGTCTCAAACTCCTGGTTTCAAGCAGTCCTCCTGCCTCAGCCTGTCAAACTCCCAGGATTACAGGCATGAGCCACTGAGCCCGGTCTGTATCTTTCTTGATGATAATTTATAATACAAATGTTTAGACAATGTACTGTTGTCCCCCATATCAAAAGAAGGCATCATTATGATGTCACTGCAGGAAAACATGGAATGAACCCCAGTGCCCAGTTGAAGGGAGACAGTCATCATACTACACTCTCCTTTGTCCTTTGATCAGGTAGTGTACCATATCTGCTTTAGGCATACCAGTCTATCTTCAGAGACCAGGAAGATATAACAGTGTGGCAGTTTAAATAACCCTCATAGCAAGCTTATAAAAAGTTTTGTCTTCATTCCCATTGCAGCTGGAGAATTCATGTAAAGTTTAGTTAGCTAGTTATGTGTCAGTACTGGGATTCAGACCCTAATCTAACTATAAATCTGATCCAAATAGAACTGGTGTTCCATTCTGCTTGCCAGGCATATCATAGAAGAGTGTTGAGGAAACATGGGGTGTTTAGTATACAGAAGTGAAGACTTATAAGTAAGGTGTTTTCAAATATATGAAAAGCTGCAATATAGACAGAGGGCAGAGAAAACCTGTTGTGTCACTCCCCTTTTTAAAACCCTTTAATGGTTTTCAGTTGTCAAGGAAATAAGGTATAAACTTCTTAGCAAAGCTTAGAGACAACTTTATGATATGGTACCCACCTCCTCTTCAGTATCCATTTTACTCTCCCACTCGGGCCAATAGACTGCTTGCAGCCCTTTAAAGATGCAGCCCTCTTTGATGTGCCTAACATCTCTTTCACATTCTGTGCCTGGCCAACTCCTGACCATCATCCATGTCTCAAACACCTCTTCTCTAACCCCCCATCATGTTTTAGGATTCTTGCTACACATGCCCACAGTACCTTCTATTTTCCTTTTAGTAGCACTCATTATTTTAATTGCTTGTTTAATATCTATCTTTCTAAACAAGCTCCATAAAGTTAGGGCCCATATTTCTCTTCTCCAGTTTTGTAATTTAGCACCCAACATAAGACTTGATACGCTGCAGGTATGCTCAAAAAATATTTTAAAAACTGATGTTGATTAGTAACTCCAAGAGAATTTGAAAATAGAGAAAGAGGGAGGGATGGACCAAAGGTGGGATGGCAGGTTAATTTTAGTGGTGAAGCATTTGGGGAAAAAGATGAACTTTGGTAGTGTGTTTCCCTGTGGACCTCTGGAAAACCAAAGTGCACCACAATGACAGTTCACCCAGAGAAGGAGAATCTGTGATTATAATTAGCTGTCTTGCAGAGGTCAGAGGTCTCTGACGGTAGTTGCACACTCCTGCTGGTGGGTCATCCTGGATCCTGTGCAAACAAAGGATTATTGACACACATGGTGTTTGATGCTTATGAAATTTGTTAGGGGGAAATCTGTTAGTTTCTATTTTACAACATTATCCATATCTCATCCCAATTTTGTACTTACAGAGGAAATGAAGGAACCAGATGATCAGGATACTGATGGGGAGAAATCAGTTACATCAAACAGTGATGGGAAGAAGTCTCTGAGGTCTTCTAAATCGGAATCAAGATGTAAGTAAAGATAGTATGTATACTTTTAAAAGTATTAAATTTAGGTAAACATTTAAATAATCAATTTTTATAGTAGAATAGAAAGAACAGGATGTTATAAAATAGATCTCTTTTTTTTTTGAGACGGAGTTTCATTATTGTTGCCCAGGCTGGAGTGCAATGGAACGATCTTGGCTTACTGTAACCTCCGCCTACTGGGTTCAAGTGATTCTCCTGCCTCAGCCTCCTGAGTAGCTAGGATTATAGGCGCCCGCCACCACACCCGGCTAATTTTTATATTTTTAGTAGTGATGGGGTTTCATCATATTGCTCAGGCTGGTCTCAAACTCCTGACCTCAGGTGATCCCCTCCCAAAGTGTTGGGATTACAAGCGTAAGCTACCGTGCAAGGCCAAAACAGATCTCTTATACTCCCTGTTCCCAGAAAGCTGTAGGAAGGTGGGATCCGTAAAAATCATGGAGTTAGCAAAGAAAAAAGACCACTTATGGTACAGGAAATAGGAGATTCAAAATAGAAATAAGGCAAAGGTAATACATAGGATGACACCTGGGCAGCCATGCAGAGAACAATTATACTGAAGCAAGGAAAGGAGAATTCTCACCTCCCAGAAAGTTAAAAATGTTAAATAATAGATTATCTGATAGATGCATGTAGAAAATTGAATTGAGTGGAATTTATAGAACTATGGCAAGATGTGGGAAGATTTATCAGGAGATTCCAGAAAGTTAAAAAGTGAAAAAAAGTGAGGTATTAGTTTTAGAAAAGTGAGTTGTTCAAGAAGGAAATAAAATAATACATTCTGAACTCGGGAATGAGTGTTATTAAGGCAGTATACTAAAAACAGTAAGCATAGACTTCACTATGTTTTGTTGCACTTTAATTATATTGCAAGGGCGGAGAGATAGCAAGTGGTGGTAGAGATTTAACATTCTTCATCATCCCATAATAAACACTGTCTAAAAGTGGCTAGAGAGAGCAGTATATCCATATTATTTAGATATATGGAGGTAAATATCAGAAGAAAAAAGATTAAAAGCTAAAAGTGGGCCGGGCGTGGTGGTGGGCGCCTATAGTCCCAGCTACTCGGGAGGCTGAGACAGGAGAATGGCCTGAACCCAGGAGGCGGAGCTTGCAGTGAGCCGAGATCGGGCCACTGCACTCCAGCCTGGCGACACAGCAAGACTGTCTCAAAAAAAAAAAAAAAAAAAAAAAAAAAAAAAAAAAAAAAAAGAGATTTTTTTGGGGGGGGGGGGAAGGGTTTTAAAAAAAAAAAAAAAAAAAAAAAAAAAAAAAAGCTAAAAGCGATTGTTCTGGAGAGAGTGAGAAGGCTGTTAAGCAGCAAAAAATTGAGTATTTTAAAAGACAAATCTTTTAGCATTACTTGACTTTTTAAGTTATGGGCATGTACTTCAACAAAAATAAAAATAATTTTCTAAAAGTCAAAAAAATGGGCAAAATATAAATAGTGCATATCTGGGTTTATAGAACAGAAATGGTTTACTTGTTCAACTCCCTTACAAAAGCTCAAAGTTCCTTAAAAGCAGTCTGTGTTTTACCTGTTTATCACAGCTCCTGGCACACAGGTTGATAATAACCTATACACACGTCTCGCCTAGAGTTCTCCTGTGAGAGCTACTAAGTCTTATATGGACTTTTCTGATACAATGTAGTGGAAAGAGACCTGGACTTTGGTTTTGAGTCCTGTATCTACCATTTAGAGATGCTTGACCTTGGAAAATTACCACATCTTTTGAGCCTCAGTTTTCTCACCCATTAAAACAATTATGTGTCACTTGGGAATTAAATTGGATAACATGTGGAAGGACTTCATAGACTGCAATGGAAGAAAAAAGGAGAAATTTTATAAGTAGGATTTTTTGAAAGATGGCTGGCTCTTTCTGACTATCACAATGTTAAGTATCTCAGTGCAATCTTGACTTTTTAAGGTTCTAATTCTAAATATGATTTTAGAAATTTAATTTTGACTATTCACCTAGATAAGATCAGGTCCTGGGAAAATCAATGCACATGCAAAATCTGCATTAAATTCTTTTAATCTATGGCAGACATGTCTTGTAAATCCAGTTTCTCCACAATATATTTTATTTTAGGCATTTATCTTCTCTGGTTTGGACTCTTGCAACATGGATTTCTACCTCAGTCTTCCTCTCCAGATCTCCCTCCACACCACCACTAGAGTTCTTTCCAAAAAGTATCATTATATCACTTACCTCAGAAACTTTAGTTTGTTCCCCCCTTGTTTTTCCTTTTTCTGTACTGCCCACATTTCTGACACAGGATTGTCTGTTTGTTGGTTTCCAGTCTTTGGCAGTGTTTTCCTGGATGCTACTCTCAACTTTCCCTTGATGGATTTAATGATAATGACCTTTTGTCTAGCACTGCCTTCTGGACCTCCCTTCCTTATGTCAGACTCTCTTAGGGGCAGAGCTTTTCAAGTGTGACCTGGCCCAGTGCTCAGCTCATTAATTAGTTCACATATCATAGGTCTTAGAATCCCAAATGATAATGTGAAATAATTTTCTGGCATTCTGAACATCCTGTACCTTGTTGCTGCGTGAAGAGGTCTCTCTCTCCTGGTTCAGCCTCATACCGTGTCCACAATTGGTGGGTTCTTGGTCTGGCTGACTTGAAGAATGAAGCCGTGGACCCTTGCGGTGAGTGTTATAGTTCTTAAAGATGGTGTGTCCGGAGTTTGTTCCTTCAGATGTTCAGATGTGTCCAGAGTTTCTTCTTTCTGGTGGGTTCGTGGTCTTGCTGATTTCAGGAGTGAAGCTGCAGACCTTTGCGGTGAGCGTTACAGCCCTTAAAGGCAGCGCATCTGGAGTCGTTCATTCCTCCTGGTGGGTTTGTGGTCTTGCTGGCTTCAGGAGTGAAGCTGCAGAACTTTGCGGTGATTGTCACAGCTCATAGAGGTAGCGTGGACCCAATGAGCGAGCAGCAGCAAGATTTATTGCAAAGAGGGAAAGAACAAAGCTTCCACAGCTTGGAAGGAGACCTGAGGGGGTTGCCACTGCTGGCTGGACAGCCTACTTTTATTCCCTTATCTGGCCCCACCCACATCCTGCTGATTGGTCCATTTTACAGAGAGCTGATTAGTCCGTTTTGACGGGGTGCTGATTGGTGCATTTACAATCTTTTAGCTAGACACAAAAGTTCTCCAAGTTGCCACTAGATTAGGAGACACAGAGCACTGATTGGTGCGTTTGCAAACCTTTAGCTAGACACGGAGCCCCGATTGGTGCATTTACAATTTTCTAGCTAGACGCAGTGCTGATTAGTGCATTTATAATCCTCTAGGTAGACATAAAATTTCTCCAAGTCCCCACCAGACTCAGGAGCCCAGCTGACTTCGCCTAGTGGATCCCGCCCCTGGCGGAGGCAGAGTTCCCTGCCAATCCCACGCGGTGCCTGCACTACTCAGCTCTTGGGCAGTCTATGGGACCAGGTGCCACAGAGCAGGGGGCAGCGCCCCCAGGGGAGGTTCAGGCCCTGTGGGAGACCACTGTGGGAGGGGCTCGGGCATGGTGGGCTGCAGGTCCTGAGCCCTGCCCCACCGGGAGGTGGCTGAGGCCCAGCCAGAATTTGAGCGAGCCTGGCATGTGCGGGCGGGCAGTGCTGAGGGACCCGGCGCACCCTCTGCAGCTGCTGGCCCAGGTGCTAAGCCCCTCACTGCCTGGGGCTGGGGGCGCTGGCCGGCTCCTCTGAGTGCAGGGCCCACCAAGCCCATGCCCACCTGGAACTCGTGCTGGCCTACCAGTGCAGCGCAAGCAGCCCGGGTTCCTGCCTGCACCTCCCCCTCCACACTTCTATGCAAGCAGAGGGAGCCGTCTCCTGCCTCGGCCAGCCCAGAGAGGGGCTCCCACAGTGCAGCGGTGGGCTGAAGGGCTCCTCAAGCGAGGCCAGAGTGGACTCCGAGGCCGAGGAGGCTCCACGAGCCAGTGAGGGCTGCTGGCACGTTGTCACCTCTCAATACCTGATAGCTGCATTCCCCACACCCCTGGAAACCTTGCTTTGCTCTCAGGCTTGCTAAAACATCAGGGCAAGTTTTTGCTCTTTGAGACTCTCAAGAGAATGAATAAAAGTCCTTGTATTACATCCAAGTAGAGAAGTTGGATAGACTTTTTTCCATACTTAACAAGAAGTTTCTGCTATCTCTGAGTTCTAGTAAGAAATTTAGGCAGAGTGTACCAGCTAAACCATCCATCATTTCTCACAGTGGTGAAGGATTGTTAGTTACTAAGGCATTGTTTTCTGATTCTTATCAAAGGATTAAATTATTGCAGAGCTTATTTAATAGTTTTGGGAAGTATTTTGTTCTTTTCTATTTTCAAAAATATTTTGTGTAGAATTGGTATTATTTCTTCCTTAAATGCTTGGTAGAATTTACCAGTAAAACTGTCTGGACCTGGAATTTTCTTGATGAGTGGGTAAATTTAAACCATTAATTCAATTTTTTAAATAGAGGGCTCTCTATTTCTTCTTTACTAAGTTTTACAAGTTTGTATCTTTCATGGAATTTGCTCACTTCTCTTCTAAATTGTCAAATTTGTTGACATAACTTTGTAGGATCTGTTTTCATTCTTGATGTTGGAGATTTATGTTGTTTCTCTTTTATTTCTTCATTGGGCTAGCTAGGAACTTATCAATATTGTTGATCTTTTCAAAGACTAAGATTTTGGCTTTGCTCATTTACCTTGGGTTTTTTTTTTCATTTATTTTTCTAACTTCTTGAGGTGGAAATTTAGGTCATTGATTTTTTTTTGACTTTTGTTCTTTTCTTACATATGTATTGAAAGCTATAAATTTCCCTCCAAGGACTGCTTTAGCTATATCTCAATTTTAATATATTGTATTTTAATAATAATTTAATTTGAAAAATTTTCTGATTTCTTTGTTGATTTCCCCTTGACCCATGACTTATTTTTATTGTGTAATTTAATTTCCAAATATGGAACTTTTTTTCAAGGTATCTTATCATTATTGGTTTCTAACTTACATCTGTTGTTTTCAGAGAACATGTCTATTCTATATAATCGCAATCCATTTAAATGTATTAAAACTGGTCTTGTGTCTCAGCAAGTGATCTGTCTTGGTAAATGACCCATGTGTACTCGAATGTGCATCCTGTATTGGTAGGTGTAAGTGTTTTATAAATGTCAGGTCAGGATGGTTGATAGCAATGTTCAGATAATCTATGTCTTTACTAAGTTTTTGATTAGTTCTATCAATTGCTGAAAGATGCGTATTACTAAAATAAATAGTAACTCTAAGTAGACTGTGAAAAGTTGTTGTGTATAATCTCTGAAGCAACCACTAATAAAACACAGAACTGCTAAAAAGCCAACAGAAATTTAAATAGAATTCTAAAGAGTAAATGATCTAAAAGAAAACATGGAAAGAGAAAAAGAGGGAAAAATGACAGGTAGGAGGAGAAAAACAGAAAATAAATTATCAAATATTATTTGTTAATTTCACAAGCATATGTTATTAAAATCTAACCATATCAATAACTACATTATTAGTTAGCTGAACATTAATATAAAAAGGCAGAGATTATCAGCATGGCTAATAAAAACAAGAACCAACTATATGATGCTCATAGAAGACACATGTTAGGTATAATGATACAAATAGGTTGCAAGTAAATGGATGGAAACAGATACATCATGCAAAAAGTAAGCATAATCTGGGTGGAGTGACTATATTAATACCAGATAAAATAGACTTCAAGGCAAAGAGTACTACCAGTGACATAGGGTAAAAGGATCAATTTATTCATAAAGATAAAAGGATCAGTTAAGAAAACATAATAATCATAAATATGTATTCACCTAGTAACAACATTCCAATACACAAAGCAAAAATAGACAGAATCAAGGAAAAACTAAGTAATTCCACAGTCATAGTAAGAGAGCAGCTTGGTACTAGTTACTTCATAATAGCCAAAGTATACATGCCTACTATCAATATTTGTATATTGTTGTTGTATGCAATAACTATGCTGAACTCTTTTAAAAATTATAATAAATTATAATTTAGTTCTTATTAATTTTTTTATAAAGTAGCTCTTACGGATTTTTCTGTATGTGCAACCATAGCGTTTGTAGGCTGTCTTATAGTGTTCTCAATCTCATGAAAAAGGTAGAGGTAAATAAGGAATCACAGAGGCAAACTGTTTGCAGGAAGCAGTATCTCTGTGATAGCTGCAGAGGAGAGGCCCCAAAGCTTGCTACATACATTGGCTGGAGGAAACAAACAAACAAAAAATGAAGAAACTCACATATAAAATTGTCATATGTGAGTCATACAGCAAAAATCCCAGCAGATTCTTTGTGGTATCTACAGTTATGGCATTCCTTTCTCCTTGGTCACTTTTCTTTGCGTCCTCTGGCACCCATCCTTGTTCAGTCTCCACTAATTTTGCCAGCCGTTTTGCCAGCAGCCCTGCCATCCATTCGTGATTTTGGGTTTTAACTGCTTCTAGTTCTACAAAAAAAATGGAGTTTGTGTTTTTGGCATTTATTCTCAATGTTGATTTTAGATTATTTCCAAGAATAGAAAGGCAAATACTGATTTATTATTCAAACCATAAGTCTTCCACCCATCTATTTCAGGATTATAAAAATTATAGAACTATCCAGCCCTCACAAAGTTGCCTAAATGTGCTGATTCACCAGCTTGGTTTAATGTGCCTACTTCCTGCCCAATTAGTTTTTTCCCCCAAACTCTAGTTTTCCCTCAGTGGCACAATCCTTCTCCAGTCTCAGAATACCCATTATTTTTTGTTACCTCTTCTCCTTCATCTGTATTTACTCTCAATTCGTTAATCAGTGATCACCTTATCTACCAGTTCTAACTCCTTTCCCGGGGAACCCAGCAGTTAGGAGTGTTACGCTTGTAGTGCCGTAATCTTGACATGAGGAAATAATCTTTGGTTGCTACAGTCACAAGAAAGAGCTAAGGTATTATTAGAGAATAGTTCTCCAGGGCCCCCACTTGGGGAATCTGTTTGGCTGATTTAGGCACCCAGTATTACTTTCTTGTCATCCAAATACATGAATCCTAAGGAACTCTGTCCTGTTCTGCAACTAATTGTGTTGGCTCAGCTTTTTGATCTTATTCATATTAGTGTTGGGCTTTGTTCCTAATCTGTAGCCTCATCTCAGATCTACTACATACTCTGGTACCTAGTAGTACATTTGCCTTTTCTTCCTTATTCTTCTGAAAATTCACCTAGCCCTATATGAAAGTATACCCATCCTACTTGGCATTGTATATTTTAACCATCCCCATGTTTGGACTTGATCTGAATGTTGGCTTATACCTGGGGCCATTCTACTCCTTTCCCAGTTCTCATTTCCAGCTTGTCCTAAAGCCAATATTCCAACTTATTCCTGTGATATCACTTCCAAGAGAAATCATCATACTCAGAGAAAGACAATAAGCCTTATTTGTCTTTAACGTAACAGGTTCCCTATAAAAATTGGTAAAATTGAATTTAGTTGAAATTATGATAGCAGCATACTAACCTCTTTTTTTCTTTATCTTTTTATTGTAAGTATTTAGTGATAGGAAATAGACTGGAAATGAAGTGAAAATGGAGATTAAAAAACAGAAAAGCCTTTTTTATTTTGTAAAGTTACAAGACTGACCAAATAAAATGATTCTTTTAGAAATTTTTGAGTATGTATTAGAATTTATTACATCTATAGCACAAGCAAATTGGAAGTTTTAGCTACTTTAGATATAAGAAAATATTTAATCAAAATTTAGAAGTTATTAAAACAAATTTTAATAGCTCCTGTTCAAGAAGATAACACATTTTTAGAAGATGCCACAGATGAAACATTTACTGAAGGAGAAGAATCATATTTAGAAGAAGACTCAGATGAGGAACGTTTGGAAGGAAGTTTGAGTTCATTTCAGTATGATGATTTGCAAAGCACTACAGGTAGGTATTATTAGTTTTCTGTCAGTAATTGTCACTATTTTAAAGACAAAGCACAGACTAATGGAACAGTTGTAAATCCATAGAAAGAAAAATCTGCAGGATGTGTATATGTGTGGGAATGATAAAAGGGCAAATATTGTACATATTTTGGTAGGGTACTTTAGCAGCCCTAGACTTGTGGTTTTTATTTCTGAGGATCACATACAGATACTCATTCTTCTGGGTTTTAAGAAGGTGTAAAAACTGCTCCACTACAGATTAGTGAGAGTTCAACTCTCCCTTGGAAGTAATTGGGAGTTCTCCTTAGAGACTCTTGCACCATGACAGACCAGAACTCAGCATTTACTCCTGATGCACGTGGGCATGATGGCTCTTCCTTTCATGCTCACTGATGACTGTGTCCTATCTTCAGGCCAGTAGTAGTAGGTACTGCTAGAGTATTGCAGGCTGTGTACATTCCTCCTGTCTCTGCGAAATACAACTTTGGATTCACCAGACACTCTTTGTATTAGTCCGTTCTCACACTGCTAATAAAGACATAGCTGAGACTGGGTAATTTATAAAGGAAAGAGGTTTACTTGACTCACAGTTCTGCATGGCTGGGGAGGCCTCAGGAAACTTACAATTATGGCAGAAAGGGCAGCAAACATATCCTTCACATGATGGCAGCAAGGAGAAGTGCAGAGCGAAGGAGGGAAATGTCCCTTATAAAACCATCAGATCTTGTAAGAACTCATTCACCATCATGAGAACAGCATGGAAGTAACAGGCCCTGTGATTCAATTACCTCCTACCAGATCTCTCCTACGACATGTGGAGATTATGGGAACTACAATTCAAGATGAGATTTGGGTGGGGACACAGCCAAACCATATCATTCTTCTTAAATTATTTTATTTTTTTAGTATCTCAGCAAACCCCTGCCCCAGCTGTGGAAGAGGCAGAGGAGGAAGTTAAGAAGAAAATATCAGAGAGCTTCTTCTATGATTATATGGAGCTTGCTTCGATGCCTTTTGTGACTCTGGATTCAGACATACCACTGGATCTTCTCACACTCGTGTATCCACCCTGGCTAAATATGTATAATTTTGGGATTTTCATTTCTTAGGTCAGAGGTCAGCAAACTATAGCCCAGGGATCCCAAATGTACCCTCCCACCTGTTTTAGTAAATCAAGTTTTATTGCAACACAGCCACATCCATTTGCTTGCATTTTGTTTATTATGGCTGCCATCACACAACAAGGACAGAGATAAGTAGTTGTGACAGAGACCATCTGGCTTACAAGGCCGAAACTATTTACTACTTGCCCTTTACAAAAAAAGTGTGCCAACCCATCTTAGGTAATTCTAAGAAACTTGAGTTCTTAGAGATTTGATAGAAATGTATGATCTTAATTTAAACTAAGCTTTTGTTTGATGCCAAATAACCATAAAGAGAAATGATGTTTTTCTGGCTGTCCTTTGCACGAGTGGAAAGGCTTCATGAGACGTGAGTGAAGGAAACCAGAAGGCTTCTTATTCCCATTTACTTTTGCCAATGCCTGTCAAGTTAATTAATGAATTTCCCTTCTTGAAACACTTATGCGTCTGTCCGTTGTAAGGTATTAGTACTTTCACATTATATATTAGATTAGCTATCAGAGAAGACAATTCTTAGGAAATAGGGCACAAAATAGCAAGTTTTAATTGGTCTGGAGAATAAGAGTCTTTGAAGATATGTAGAAGAGGGGATGATTGACAAGGAGATTTAGTGTTTGTCATCACATTATGATGTTAGGTTTGCAATGCAGGTAGTTAGAAGACAGTTTCCATTGAGGTCCTTAGCTGGCAATTTACTATGCTTGCCTTTTGGATAGTTAGTAGTTATCACCACATGGCCTAAACTACCAACTGGCCTCTTACATAAGGAATATTTACAGAGACAGCGTGGTGTACTCAGTGACTCAGTTTTGCTTGTTAAATAAAACATAAAAATAGAACATGTTGTTAAATCCCAGGTGTAACTAAACTAATTCACGCTGAATCATCTTGTAACCTGGAATTTTCTCTCTTCATGGCTTTTTTTTTTTTTTTCCTTATCTTTGGACAAGTTTTCTGTCAAAAGTTATGCTGTTTGCTTTCTTCTTTCCCGAATGGGGTAGGGTGGTATATTAGAGTCCCCTGGAAGGTTTTCCTAAAATACCCAATGCTCTGACGCCTTCCTGGACCTACTGTGCTAGTTCTATGTGGAGAGGGGCTTGGGCATATGTACTCTGAAAAAACTCCGAGATGGTTTGGCAGTGCACTGCCTTCTCACTGCTCCAGGATGGGAGGGTCTGTATTAGACAAACATGCTTGATTCTAAACAGCAGAGTCAGAAGAACCTCAACTTTTATTCCAATATATGAATTCTCTCTATTCATGCTGGATGGATGGCTGTATAAACTATAGTCTTTTCTTAAACATTTTCAACACCAGGAAAATCACAAAGTAGCTTACCCCACTTTTAGATGGCTCACTAGAGAGCTTTTTGGGCCTTGAATAAGATTCTGCCTCGCTGGGATGGCCCCTATTAGATTTAGTTCTCCTCTCTGGAGATAAACATATAATCTCTACATCTTGTGAGGAATTCTAGGAAGAACAAGTCAGCCATCATGTATTCCCTAAGTACTCTTTTAATTAACCCTTTAAAGATTATTAATATATTATATTGATTCTACTTTAGTTTTTGTCTGTTTTGTTTTGTTTTGTTTTTTTGAGATGGAGTCTCGCTCTGTCGCCCAGGCTGGAGTGCAATGGCATGATCTCTGCTCACTGCAACCTCCGCCTCCCGGGTTCATGCAATTCTCCTGCCTCAGCCTTCTGAGTTGCTGGGACTATGGGCGTGCACCACCACACATGGCTAATTTTTGTATTTTTAGTAGAGATTGAGTTTCACCATATTGGCCAGGCTGGTCTCGAACTCCTGACCTTGTGATCTGCTCTCCTTGGCCTCCCAAAGTGCTGGGATTACAGGCGTGAGCCACCGCGCCCGGCCCTCTACTTCAGTTTTTAAATTTATGTCTTCTAAATTTTAGCAATGTTAAATCAAGTTTAGCCTAAAGCTACCTCCTTATATACTTTAAGTTCAGCCTACAGGTTTCTTTGTACCTGGTGAACTATAACCTAAAGGGAGTTAGACTCTAGCCTACTCTTGAGCCAGTTACCGAGTTTTGGTCAAAGGTGGCCAACTGTTCAAATTGTGTTAAAATAGGGCAGATGCCAAGCTGTAACCAATTCGGCTATTTCTGTACCTCACTTTTGTTTTCTGTACATCACTTTCTTTTTTCAGTCCATAAATCTTCCTGCACGTGGCTGTACTGGAGTCTCTGGGGCTACTCTGGCTCAGAAGGCTGCCCAATTCTTGAATTGTTCTTTGCTCAATTAAACTCTGTTAAATTTAATTTGGCTAAAGTTTTCTTTTAATAGCAAGAAATGTGCCATTTATAAAGTATCACTTAAACCATAGTATAATTTTAAAAGAGATTATACAGAACTTAACAGTGTTTAAACAATTTTAAAGTGAAATTCCTAGATGGCCATGAACAAACGTTGAAAGCTCTGAGTCTTTGACAGGAATTTAAGAAGAGGCAAGTCAGAAGAGAAGGTGAGATAAAACAAAGGGAGCTGAAGGTACATCAAAACACATTTTAAGATTTTCAGAACTCCACTAAGGGTCTGTCACTGTCCTCTGGGATTAAAAGGAAAGGATCAGGCCAGGCGCAGCAGCTCAGACCTGTAATCCTAGCACCCTGGGAGGCTTGGCAGCCAGATCACTTGAGCTCAGGAGTTCGAGACCAGCCTGAGCAACATGGCAAAACCCTGTCTCTACAAAAAATACAAAAATTAACCAGGTGTGGTGGTGCACATCTGTAGTCCCAGCTACTTGGGGGACTGAGGTGGGAGAATCTCTTGAGCCTGGGAAGTTGAGGCTGCAGGGAGCCATGTTCATGCCACTGCACTCCAGCCTGGGTGACAAAGTGAGACCCTACCTCAAAAAAAAAAAAGAAAAAAAAGAAAAAAGAAAAAAAAAGGAAAGGATCAGATTCTAGTTATGCACAAATTAATGAATTGAATAATTCAACAACCATTTCTTGAATTGCTAATAGACTGAAGACAGTGTGCTAGGCGTTCTGGGAAATAGAGATGGAGAGAAGTAGTCGTTGCCCTCAGTAAGTTGTAATTTAGAGGGGGAGAATTTTAGAAGTTACAATCTGACCCATTCTGGGTTTGAAAGAGCCTTTTATCAGGGCAGCAGCATGTAAAAGGGAGTTTTCCTGCTAAAATTAAATATAATAATATTAGATAAATGATAATTTCTCCAATTCCTAATTTTCATCTAAGATAGTGAAGAGATGGTAACCAATTTCTATTCTCATAGCTACTAACATGCTTTTAGCCTTCTGAGGTTTTATATTGCCACCAGGGAAGAGAGAAAGGAAGGGAAGAAGGGGAGGTGAGAGCAGTGGTTTGAAGGAAGTTAAAAAGATGATGGGCAAAACTTCCCTCCATGAGGCTTGAATAGCTTCATTTACATATTTGGATCACATATTCATTCACATTTCTAGACAAGATTTAATTTTAGACATTTATGTCTTTATTATATTTATAAATTTTTTTTTTTCTTGAACAGATCTAGTACCCTGAAATGCTTTATCTCTCTCTTTCAATTTAACTATTTGGTAATGAGATAGGCTGCTTGTGGTTGGTTATAATTTGTTTATATTTCACAATTTAAATTGCATTAATGTAAATCTCTTTTTACATTCTACATTTTCTTCTTAAAACTTTAACATAATTTCTTTCTCTGAAAATTGTTATTTACTTATGAATAAGTGGAATCCTCTAAAATCAGAATTTCTTTTTAAACAAGGGCTCAAGAAATACAAATTCCTCCAATGATCCTTCAGCTCTGATGTTCAGCAACAAATTCTTGTGAACAAAGAATCTATCTGCTTAAGCTACACTATAGGACATGCTTCTTTTGTCAACTCTAGTTTTTTTCATAGATTGATCTCATTTAACTTGGTTATTATATTTATATTTTGGGCATATTAATTTTGACTTAAACATAATAACAATATACATTTAAAAGATGTTTTATATAACTTAGATTATATACCTCTTTTTTAAAAAAATATTTTTATTTTAGATTTAGAGGGTACACATGCAGGTTTGTTTCAAGGATATATTGTGTGATATTGAGGTTAGGGCTTCTGTTGATCTCATCACCCACGTAGTGAACATAGTACCCAATAGGAAGTTTTTCAGCCTTGCCCCTTCCCTCCCTCCCTCCCTCCCTTTGGAATTCCTAGTGTCTGTTGTTCCTGTCTTTATGTCTGTGTGTACCCAAGATTTAGCTCCCACTTATAAGTGAGAACATGCAATATTTGGTTTTCTGTTTCTGCATGAATTTGCTTAGGATAATGGCCTCCAGCTGCATCCATGCTGATGCAAAGGACATGACTTCATTCTTTTCATGGCTGTATAGTATTTCATGGTGTATATGCCACATTTTCTTTATCCAGTGTACCACTGATGGGTTGATTCCATGTCTTTGCTGTTATAAATAGTGCTGTGATGAACATATGAGTGCATGTATCTTTTTGGTACAATGATTTTCCTCTGGGTATATCCCCAGAAATGGGATTACTAGGTTGAATGGTAGTTCTATTTTTAGTTCTTTGAGAAATCTCCAGACTGCTTTCCACAGTGGCTGAACTGATTTACATTCTCACTAATAGTATATAAGCATTTGCTTTTGTCTGCAGCCTCACCGACATCTCTTGTTTTTTGACTTTTTAATGATAGCCATTCTGACTGGTGTGAGATGGTATCTCATTGTGGTTTTGATTTGCATCTCACTGATGATTAGTGATGCTGAGCGTTTTTCATGTTTGTTGGCCACTTGCATGTCTTCTTTTGAAAAGTGTCTATTCAAGTCCTCTGCCTGGTTTTTAGTGGGGTTATTTTTTCTTGTTGATTAAGTTCCTTAGAGATTTTGAATATTAGCCCTTTGTCAGATGCATAGTTTGGGAATATTTTCTCCCATTCTGTAGGTTGTCTGTTTAATCTGTTGATGGTTTATTTTGCAGTGCAGAAACTCTTTAGTTGAGTTAGGTCCCACTCTATTTTGAATTAGTACAATTTTACTCTATAGCATACACACACACACACACACTACTTACCTACACACCAATACATATACTAATAAGCTCAGAAAAGAAATATTAGTCTATTAATTACATATATTTGCTATATATTAATCAATTTTCATAGTTTGTTGATTTGAATTAAATTTTAGTTATATTTATGTGAATTTATTATAATCATGTTATCAAATGGTGTGTTAAAATTTTACAAACATGTTAGAATTTTAAGCATCTTGTCTTTCAACATCAAGGTAAAAGCCTGTATAATATTGTTACTATGGTTAGTCAACAAACTTAACAGGCATTGTGAATAGAAAGGTGATCAAGATATAGACTTTCTCCCATGTTATACAGTATGATTTAGTTTTAGTGGGAGAGAGGACAATATAATTATGTAGGTGACAATTTTGCTGTCTGTGGTACCCAAATAGGTTTAACCTTATTTATTTTTGCAAAAACAATTAATGGACTGTCAGGATTTCCCCAGGAAAATTAAAATAGTAACTAAATCAGAGTATGGGGTAGTCACCTGATTTATTTATTTATTTGTTTATTTTTTTCCTACCCAGGCCTTTTTGTTTCTCACCTAATTAAAAAAAAATGTTAGTAATACAGAGAAAAATCATGAGTTTCAGGGTAAAATTCAACTACTTCAACCTCATATCTTCATCTAAGAGTATAGATTTAAAAATATATTTATTTCATCACTTTTCCAATCCCTAGGATGGTATTGTTTTTCACTTCTTTTCCTTAGCAACTTTTCCTCAGACATTCTTTTGGTTATGACTGTAGAAAGCGAGCCAACCTACAACTTCTGGACAACAGTATCGCAGTATACATAGCTGGGAACCAACTGATCTTTCTGAATTTGAAAACCAAGGAACAGACCTACCTGAGAAGTAGCAGTGGTGAAGGAATTGGCGTCATTGGGGTATGCCTTCAATAAATTAGAAAAAAACCCCGAAAAACCCTATCTTTTTGCTTGTTCTGTGGACCAGCCAACATGGTTGTTAGATGCCATCACCATGCACACACAGTATTGTGGGATCACATGAGATGCACAGCTGTCTTTATTCCGAGGCATTTTCAATTCAGTTATTACAGACACTCATTCACTATCATTACCTCTGTGCACTATTATAATATTATTTCTTTTTGCAGATAAGGAAATGGGCTTATAGAGGTTAGGTGACTTCCCCATAGTCGTGCAAGCTTTTCATATTTAGATTAGAAGTGGAGGTGAGTGAGGAGATTTTAAAGAATCTTAATCTGAAGACTGAAGCAGGCACATGGCCATGGGAATGGAGAAGGTGAGGAAAATGTGAGACATATAGACGGGACGTAGACATAGATTGACTATGAAAACAGGATATATTGAGATTTATGGAGTGAAAGATACTATCATGGTTGTTTCTTTCTTGATCATCTATCTATATATAGTATGTGTACATGATAAAGGTCCATGTCCTCGGAGAGTTTAAGACTAATAAGTTCAGCAATAATTTATTATGTAATACTGTGCACCCAACACTACACAGAACATATAGTAGGGAATTTAAATGAAGAAGAACTCATGACCTCTATGAATTCAGAGTTTAAAATCCATCTAAAGAGACAAGACCTATATTTGTAAAAGAAAACAAAACTAGACACACAAGTACATGATAATGTGGCAATAGCTGTGTGCAGATAGCCATGGGCCCAACATGAGGGTTGTGGATTTTGTGGAGGGAAGTCAGTTGGGGCCTATGAGGTTTCAGGACCCTGAGGTCCACACCATCTGCAGGGGACCAAGAAACATCTAATTATCACTTATTTATCTATTACTCTGTGGCCAGTAATAGCTTTAAAATTTCTATTTTAATATTTTGTTATAAAATAATTTGGTTTGAGGACAGTAGTCAGAGGTGTAGTGTGGTCAAGAATGCTAATCCTGGCCAAGCACAGTGGTTCACGCCTGTAATCCCAGCACTTTGGGAGGAGGAGGCGGGCAGATCACGAGGTCGGGAGATCAAGACCAGCCCGGCCAATGTGGTGAAACCCTGTCTCTACTAAAGGTACAAGAAATTAACCAGGCACGGTGGTGCATGCCTGTAATCCCAGCTACTCAGGAGACCGAGGTAGGAGAACCACTTGAACCTGGGAGGTGGAGGTTACAGTGAGCTGAGATTGTGCCATTGCACTTCAGCCTGGGTGACAAGGCAAGACTCTGTCTCAAAAAAAAAAAAAAAGGTAATCCTAATCCTCATCCACCTGGATGTTGAGCAATTTTATGTCTACAAGGCCTTTTTTCCGTGTGTGCTGGAGCTGTTGAAGCCTGGGTAGTGACAGAGGCCTTGCCTCCACTGTCCATGTTACCTCATATTTTCTGAAACAGTTATCCAGTTATGGTTGACAAATACTTTAGCAAGGCTATGAGAAACCTAGAGAAAAGTGTTTGGGCACCCTACCTGGAAAAGGTAGGGTGAATCTCTGTGTTGAGTGTAAAGTAAATGATTTACTAATTCCAGTTCTTCGCCAAAAATAAAACTCCTGGCTTGGTGCAGTGGCTCCTGCCTGTAATCACAGCACTTTGGGAGGCAGAGGTGGGTGGATCACTTGAGGCCAGGAGTTCAAGACAAGCCTGGCCAACATGGTGAAACCCCATATCTACTAAAAATACAAAAATTAGCCAGGTGTGGTGGCACACACCTATAATCCCAGCTACTTGGGAGGCTGAGGCAAGAGAATTGCTTGAGCCTGGGAGATGGAGATTGCAGACAGCAGAGATCGTGCCACTGCACTCCAGCCTGGATGACAGAGTGAGACTGTGTCTCAATAAATAAATAAATAAATAAATAAATAAATAAAACTCCCAAACCCAACCCCACAGCAATTTCCAATACGAGAGGCAGAAACTTTTTAACTTACTGTAGACATGACCTAGAAGGGTGAAGGATTTGCCTGAATCTTCATCCCAATTTCTTTGATCACATGTTCTACACCATATTTCTTTACAAATGGGAATCTAGATAGATATGGTCTTAATCCATTTTCCCTACCTCCTTGAGATCTGCTATTTCTTAGTCCCATTTGTTTCTTGATTCTAACATTTGGCTTGAATCCTATCTCTTACACTTAACACATTGTAGACTGTGTGACTGCAGGCAAGTTACTTAAACTCTGTGTCTCAGTTTACTCATCAATAAGATGGAGATAATAGTGGTATCTAAGCTCTCAAGGTTGGTGTAAAATTTAAAGGAAACAATGTTATCTTGGGTACCATGATTAGCAATCTATATCTGAGAACCAGGCTCTTTGTCTTATATATAATCAGGAGATGTGAAATAATATCTGAAAACAGAATTTTATAAGCATCATATATGTTTTAAATAGCTTATCCTTATAACAGCTTATTTTTATTTTCATTTTTTGACTGGTGATTTACCCTTCCTATACATTTGGCTTACCAATAGACAAAAATAACAGAAATAAACATACTATTTTATCCAACTTATATAGTTATCTTTGAAAATACTGACACAAATAGTTTATCCAGGGCACAATTACTGTAATTTCCCCTGTGTCTGGCTTGGAAATATTACATCTCACTTCTAGTAAGTTTCATTCATTTGTAAGTTTTTTCCACAGTGAAATTTAAAAAATTCTGATGTAACCTGGTCTGGAAACAAGAATCCCATACAATCCATGAGCTTTTCTATACAAAATTTAGGTTGATTTATATGTAGGGTAGACAATTCTTCTCACTTAGTTGTTCTCAAAGCAAGGTCTCCAAACTAGCTGCATCAACATCATCTTGTTAGAAATGTAAATCACCTTGATAGAATGTAAATCACCTAGTTAGAAATTTCCTTGTTAGACATGTAAATGCAAATTCTTGAGTCCCAGCCTGACCTATTAAGTCAGAAACTCTGGGGATTAGGGCTTGCAATCTGTATTTTAATAAGTCCTTCAGTGGATTCTGATGCACATTAAAGATTGAGAACCATTGTTCTAGCTCTTCCAATGGCAATTAAAAAAATTGCAGAGTTAGAAATGACTGTCTTAAAGTAAAACTTAAAATGTGTATTCTAGTTTTCAGTTTCAGTTGTATCCATCATCAAATATTTATCTGATGCCCATTTTTGAGTTTTCTATTAGAGTAAAGCCTAATAACAAATTATAAAATAGTGGATGCTAAATACTGCATATATCAGCCTATTTATACAAAAATCTTTCTTTTAATATTTTGGTGAAATTTTATCTTTTTTAGGTTCATCCACATAAAACTTACTTCACAGTAGCTGAAAAAGGGAGTTTTCCAGATATTATCATTTATGAATATCCTTCTCTGAGACCATACAGAATCCTTCGAGGTGAGTCCAGAAGCACATTTAAATATTTCATGTACAAGGATAATAACATTCTGAAGAAGAAGATTATTTCATAAGTCAAGGTTCTCCAGAGAAACAGAATCAGTGGAAGATAGAAAAGAGATTTATTCAAATTCACACACAACAATACTAACCTTAAATGTAAATGGGCTAAATGCCCCAATTAAAAGACACAGACTGGCAAACTGGATAAAGAGTCAAGATCCATTGTGTGCTGTAATTCAGGAGACCCATCTTACCTGCAAAGACACACACAGGCTCAAAACAAAGAAATGGAGGAAATTTTACCAAGTAAATGGGAAGGAAGAAAAAAAAGCACGGGTTGCAATCTTAGTCTCTGACAAAACAGATTTTAAGCTAACACAAATCAGAAAAGGCAAAGAAGGGCATTACATAATGGTAACAGGAACAATTCAAGAAGAGCTAACTATTGTGAATATATATGCACCCAATACAGGAGCACCCAGATTCATAAAACAAGTTCCTAGAGACCTACAAAGAGACTTAGACTCCCACACAATAATAGTGGGAGAATTTAGCACCCCACTGTCAGTATTAGATCAACGAGACCGAAAATTAACAAGGATATTCAGGACTTGAACTCAGCTCTGGATCAAGTGGACCTAGTAGATGTCTACAGAGCTCTCTACTCCAAATCTACAGAATATACATTCTTCTCAGTGCTACATGACACTTATTCTAAAATCAACCACATAATTGGAAGTAAAACACTCCTCAGCAAATGCGTAAGAATTGAAATCATAGCAAACAGTCTGTCAGACCACAGTGCAATCAAATTAGAACTCAGGATTAAGAAACTCACTAAAAACCACACAATTTCATGGAAATTGAACAACCTGCTCCTGAATGACTCCTGTGTAAATAATGAAATTAAGGCAGAAATCAAGAAGTTCTTCAAAACCAATGAGAGCAAAGAGATGATGTACCAGAATCTCTAGGACACAGCTAAAGCAGTGTTAAGAGGGAAATTTATAGCACTAAATGCCCACATCAAAAAGCCAAAAAGATCTCAAATTGACACCCTAACATCACAATTAAAAGAGCTAGAGAGGCCAGAGCAAACTAATCCAAAAGCTAGACGAAGACAATAAATAACTAAGATCAGAGAAGAACAAAAGGAAATAGAGACAGAAAAACCCTCCAAAAAAAATCAATGAATCCAGGAGCTGGTTTTTTGAAAAAAATAACAACATAGGTAGACCACTAGCGGAAGAAGGGAGAGAAGAATCAAGTAGACACAATAAAAAAAAAAAAAAAAAATAAAGTGGATATCACCACTGACCTCACAGAAAGACAGAATACCATCAGAGAATACTATAGACACCTCTATGCAAATAAACTAGAAAATCTAGAAGAAATTGATAAATTCCTGGAAGCATACACCCTACCAAGACTAAACCAGAAAGAAGTTGAATCCCTGAATAGACCAATAACACGCTCTGAAATTGAGGCAGTAATTAATAGCCTACCAACCAAAAAAAGCCCAGGACCAGATGGATTCACAGCTGAATTCTACTAGAAATACAAAGAGGAGCTGGTACCATTCCTTCTGAAACTATTCCGGACATTTGAAAAGGAGAGACTCTTTCCTAACTCATTTTACAAAGTCAGCATCATCCTGATACCAAAACCAGGAAGAGACACAACAACAAAAAAGAAAACCTCAGGCCAATATCCCCGATGAACATCAATGCAAAAATCCTCAATAAAATACTGGCAAACTGAATTCAGCAGCACTTCAAAAAACGATCACGTTGCCTTCATCCCTGGTATGCAAGGGTGCTTCAACTTACACAAATCAATAAACATAATCCATCACATAAACAGAACCAAAGTAAAAAACCACATGATTATCTCAATAGATGCAGAAAAGGCCTTTGACAAAATTTAACATCCCTTCATGTTAAAAACTCTCAATAAACTAGGTATTGATGGAGCATATCTTAAAATAATAAGTGCTATTTATGACAAACCCACAGCCAATATCATATTGAATGAGCAAAAGCTGGAAGCACTTTCTTTGAAAACTGGTACAAGACAAGGATGCCCTCTCTCACCATTCCTATTCAACATAGAATTGGAAGTTCTGGCTAGGGCAGTCAGGCAAGAGAAGGAAATAACGGGTATTCAAATAGGAAGAGAGGAAGTCAAGTTGTCACTGTTTGCAGATGACATGACTTTATGTTTAGAAAACCCCATCATCTCATCCCAAAAACTTCTTGAACTGAGAAAGAACTTCAGCAAAGTCTCAGGATACAAAATCAATGTGCAAAAATCACAAGCATTCCTATACACCAACAATAGGCAAGCAGAGAGCCAAATTATGAATGAACTTCCATTCACAATCACCACAAAGAGAATAAAATACCTAGGAACACAGCCAGCAAGGGATGTGAAGGACCTCTTAAAGGAGAACTACAAACCACTGCTCAAGGAAGGAAGAGAGGAAACAAACAAATGGAACAACATTCCATGCTCATGGATAGGAAGAATCGATATTGTAAAAATAGCCATACTACCCAAAGTAATTTATAGATTCAATGGTATTCGCATCAAAACACCATTAGCATTCTTCACAGAATTAGAAAAAGCTATTTTAAGTTTCATGTGGAATCAAAGAAGACCCCATACAGTCAAGACAGTCCTAAGCAAAAAGAACAAAACTGGAGGCATCACACTACCTGACTTCAAACTATACTACAAGGCTACAGTAACCAAAACAACATGGTACTGGTACCAAAACAGACATATAGACCAATGGAGCAGAACAGAGACCTCAGAAATAGCACCACACATCTGATCTTTGGCAAACCTGACAAAAACAAGCAACGGGGAAAGGATTTCCTATTCAGTAAATGGTGCTGGGAAAACTGGCTAGTCATATGCAGAAAACTGAAACTGGACCTCTTCCTTACACCTTATACAAAAATTAACTCAAGATGGATTAAAGACTTAAATGTAAAACCCAAAACCATAAAAACCCTAGAAGAAAACCTAGG
>NW_016819136.1:1030129-1067252 GCF_001698545.2 Rhinopithecus bieti | reverse complement strand
AAAAAAAAAAAAAAAAAAAAAAAAAAAAGCTGTCATGGTGCTGGTGGGAGTGTCCTTAACATACTAATGCATTAATTAGCATATAATGAGTAGTGAGGAAGACCAGAGGTCGCTTTCATCACCATCTTGAATCTGGTGGTTTTTGGCCACTGTATTTACCACATCCTGTTTTATCAGTGGGGTCTTTTGACCTATATCTTGTGCTCACCACCTATCTCATCCTGTGAGTTAGAATGCCCAACCTCCTGGGAATGCAGCCCAGTAGGTCTCAGCCTTATTTTACCCAGCTCCTATTCCAGTTGGAGCCACTCTGGACACTGCTATCTGACACTCTGACACTGCTATCTAATATGCTTTGTGTTTCTCCCCATGCCATAAAATGGAATATGTTTTCAAAGTGTTTTTCTCATGCAATATGTGATTAAGATTTCTTTACCCTCCCCCTTCATATCACATAATTCATTCTAAAGCTAAAGATGGTGAATGTTTTTGGAATTGTTCCTTTAGGGTATTCTTGGCATTCTTATGTCACCATGGGCTGACTCCCTCTCTTTTTTTACAACATGTTTTTGAAAATGAAATAAATGTGTCCTTATTTATTAGGCTTCCATTTATCCTTCCAGATGGGACTGAGAAGGGATATGCTTATGTGAACTTTAACTGCAGCGGTACCTTGCTGGCGTCTGTCGGTAGCAACCCTGACTACACACTGACTATCTGGAACTGGAAAGAGGAACAACCTATACTGAGGACAAAAGCTTTTTCTCAGGAAGTTTTTAAGGTTACTTTCAATCCTGATAATGAAGAGCAGCTTACTACATCAGGATCAGGCCACATCAAGTAGGTCAGGTAACCAATAGAGTTGCTAGTATGTATCACAGGAGTATTTTTCTAAGAGGATCTAAGAGCTGGAGACTTTTTTTTTTTTTTTTTTTTTTTTTTTTTTTTTTTCTGTTTTGGTTAACATTAGAATTATTTAAAAGTATGTTATTTTAAAAGCTAACTAGTAATGCCCCTTTTCTAATTAGATATGTGGGATTTTGTTTCTGCAAACAGCATAGATAAAATAAGAGCTTTTTTTTTTTGAGATGGAGTTTTGCTCTTGTTGCCCAGGCTAGAGTGCAATGGTGTGATCTCAGCTCACTGCAACATCCACCTCCTGGGTTCAAGTGATTCTCCTGCCTCAGCCTCCTGAGTAGCTGGGACTACAAGCACCCACCACCATGCCTGGCTAATTTTGTATTTTTAGTAGAGTTGGGTTTCTCCATGTTGGTCAGGCTGGTCTTGAACTCCCGACCTCAGGTGATCCACCCGCCTTGGCCTCCCAAAGTGCTGGGATGACAGGCGTGAGCCACTATGCCCAGTGTATTGAGCTTTCACATCCACTACTGAATTTCTTGTTTGTAGCAACTCAGTCTTCATCTGTAAAATAAGAATTATCACAGTATCATTCCTGACAAGGAACACTCAATATGAAACAGTGGCAGAGCCTACTCTTGATCTTATGTCTTGCTCCAAACTCCATGCTCTTTTCATTGTATCATACCCTTGTCTATTTCTAGGGTGCAATGATCTTGTCTTTCTCTATCTATGTTCCACTTTGTCTCATGCATTTGTATAACAATCTTCTACCACCCCAGAGCTGCCCATAACTTGATTATCAGAGTCTCTTTAAGAGAAAGACATTTTTATCCATCCTAAATTCCTCTTGTCTCAATTTAAATCTGGTCTTTTTATTATTCACTCATTAGAAATATAGACTAATTGAGCAGATTTTTAATTGCAATCTTTGGGGAATTTTCAAATAAACTTCTGCTAG
Organism: Rhinopithecus bieti; assembly: GCF_001698545.2. Lineage (NCBI taxonomy): Eukaryota > Metazoa > Chordata > Mammalia > Primates > Cercopithecidae > Rhinopithecus > Rhinopithecus bieti. The sequence continues at coordinate 1,065,433 of NW_016819136.1, read as the reverse complement.
CTATATGTTAAAATTTTCCAATTTCTTATATTTTCTGATTATTTAGTAAAATCTGTATTTTCTATGCCCCATATCTTTGGGGAAAAGGCAGACATTGAACAGTTAATTTCATGTGTGAAGTGCTATGAAGGAACCCAGAGTATACGGAAGCATGTCATCAGGGGACCTACCATTCCCTTGAAGAGGATGTTGGCTATCTAGGCTTTTGGCTTTGTATCATTGGCTTGTTGATACTCTCAATTATCTATTTTATATCTACTTGTATATTTCTTCTTTTTCTATGTGGTCTTCATCATCCTGTCCATTTGTTTAGACTATTAATAAGAAAATGTTAGTAATAACATTTATTGATTGCTTTGATATGCTAGGCACTGTTCTAAGAATTTTTCAACAATTTTATGAGGTAGGTGTTACTAATTTTCTCATTTTATACCTGAGAAAATGAAGGCACACGGTGATCTAGAAAAGTGCTCAAAGTCACACAGTTTGTAAATTAGAATTCTTTGGAAAACTTTTGTATCTTCTAAAACAATACTGTCTAAGAGAACTTTCTGACAGACTGGGAATGTTCTATGCTGTCTAATACAGTGGCTGCTAGCCACATGTAGTTACTGAGCACTTGAAATTGGCTAGTGTGACTGAAACACTAACATTTTGATTTTATTTAATGTTAATTACTTTAAATCTAAATTTAAATAGTCACACACAGCTGGAGGCTACTGCATTAGGTAGCACAGCCCTAAAATATAAGATGCCTGAAGGCAGGAAATTTTATATTTCACCTATTTTGATCATTGCTGAATTCATATTGTCTAGAACCTTGCCTGACAGGTAGTAGATACTTAATAAATCTTAATCAGATAAATAAATGAATGAATGAATGAAATAATATATGCAACTCTGAAATATGTAAATGTTTGGGTCATACTAAAATAAAAATCAATAAAATGTCTTTGAGGTACATTCAGTCTCTTTCTTGTTTGTAGGTTCTGGGAAATGGCTTTTACATTCACAGGTCTCAAGCTGCAGGGATCACTAGGTCGATTTGGCAAAACAACCACTACTGATATAGAAGGCTACATGGAACTCCCAGATGGGAAAGTGAGTACGGCCACTATTCTACAATATTAAAATTGTGTTTTCAAGTACATATATGAAAGCACACATATGTGAAAATATATTACATTCTAACAAACTCTGCCAATAACAGCTATTATCGTTGTAAATGTAATGAAAATTTAATTTTACTTCTTCAGTTATCAATTGTAATTAAAATATTTTCCTGAAATTGTCATAATCCATATGTAACCAACATTTTCTATTTTCTTTTTAATAAATATTATACACACATATAAAGTATGTGAGCATTTTCATATATTAACATAATGACATATTTGCTACTTTTTTTTTTTTTTTTGAGACAGAGTCTCACTGTGTTGCCTAAGCTGGAGTACAGTGGGGCAATCTCCGCTCACTGCAAGCTCTGCCTCCCGGATTCACGCCATTCTCCTGCCTCAGCCACCTGAGTAGCTGGGACTACAGGTGCCCGCCACCATGCCCGGCTAACTTTTTATATTTTTAGTAGAAACGGGGTTTCACCATGTTAGCGAGGATGGTCTCGATCTCCTGATCTCGTGATCCACCCGCCTCGGCCTCCCAAATATTTGTTACTTTTAATTATGTCACAGAGTTGCAGTATTTATATTACTTATTTTTCCCCATTTTGTCTTGCTATCATGATCCAAGAAGACTTATTGGGTCAAAGGTTATATACAGCCTTGTGGCATTTATTTTTTTGTCAGATTATTACTCAGAAAGAGCAACCACTTTATAGAGGCATCTGCAACACTGCAACTGTAATCTGTTAATTTATTCTTTAATATTGTTAGTTTCTTTCCTTTCTTCCTCTTATAAAATTTATAAGCATATTGCCTGAAATAATAGTTAATTAGGATTAGTTCTCTATCAGTATTTTACATAGCTTCGTATTAGAATGAATTATAGATTATTATTTGTGATCATCTCAGTTGTAAGTAAATGCCAGCATACAAATATTACTCTAACGAACCAAGTGGTCTAGTCATCTACCCGACTGAATATTCTCAATTCAAAAGTATGGTATATAGGAGGAAGTAAAAAGCCTTGGATGCTGGCTAAAATATATCTAAATCCATGAGATGATCTTAAATCATCCCAGCTTCAAATTCTCAATAGTGTAAGAATTAAGGTAAGATAAAGATCAATAGAATCCTTGTTAAAACTTGGCATGAGAGATATATTTTTAAAGGGTTGGTAGAATTTGTGTAGATATAGGGAAGAAATAAGCCATTTTAAATGATAGAGCAACTAAAGGAAATATTTAGCATTATAAATAAATATCAGATTTTTAGAGGGCAGATTGGAATAAACCATTTATGTTGGCAAAGAGTGGAGAATTTTGGTTGAGAAGTATGACTGGGTCCTAGTGTACAAGGAGTTTAATAGGTAGAGAACTACTCTACATGGGAAGACTAGACTTGCAAGTGGAAGAAGTAATAAACAAATTTGGCCATAAAATGCCAGGTTGATTAGAAGAAGGGAAATCTGGAATCAAGGAAATGAGCTAGAATGGAAGCTGTTGCTGTCATCTAAAGAGAGATGATCAAGGGCCTAGACTTCTCAGAACAAATGGAAAAGGCAAGCTAGATATGAGTCACATTTCAGAAAGGAATGCCTTATAGGTTTTTGTCATCATTGCTGGCTTTCATCACTGGACAGAAGAAAATAAGTCTAAACACTCTACCATAAAAGGCTGAGGCTTAAGAACAGAATCAGTAAAGTTGGTAGAGTTGTTAAAAAATAGGTAGACCCAAGAAATAAAAGACTGAATAAAATTATCAGTTTCTCTACATAAGGGGGAGATGGAAATGCAGACCTCTAGAGCATGCAGGCAAAATTAGAATAGAGTTTCCCAAAGTGAATTTTATGGAACATTAGTCTGTACAGAAGCTCCATAAAATAAGACATTTTAAGTCAAATTCCTTTGTATCTAAAATTCGTCTTGGTGATTCCCAGCAAATACTTCTCTATTAAAAGTTCCCAGGGGTCCTAGAGAAAATAAAGGTGTTTGACTTTGTTTATCCTAGCATCTGCCTTCTGGGGCTGTGTAGTCAGAATAGGAGGTTTTGAGCCACCTTGCTTGTATTAGAATGCTGACTGGGTAGTTTTGGGCAAGTTACTTAACTGTTTTGTGCTTCAATGTTCTCCTCTGTAAAATGGGGGTAATAATAGTCATGGCTACCATTGGCCCATATGGTTCCTTTGTGGGAGTCAGAAAAAGCTGTTTCTTCTATGAGAATGAGGTACCCAATATGCACAAGTGTACATGGTATCCCTGATAAATGTACCTAGTTCGTACGGTTTTTTGCATTAAATAACTTAACATATATAAAGTACTGAACCAGTGCTTGGCACAGAGTCAATACTCAATATTGCTTTATTTTGTGACCCTTGTTTAATATCTTAACAACTAATGTTTGGTGGCATGCACTTGAGAAAATGCCAGATTAAACAGATTAATTTGAGAAAAGTTTTAGATGATTAGCCTTGTTTGAAATTGGATACTATTATGCTATAACCTACTTAATTCAGTACTGGCCTTACAAGTTATCTAATATCTAAAATTTGACAGTATTACATTTAAAAAGTAGACTCTCATCTAATTCCACTCCTGTCTTTTGTCCTAAGAGATGTACCAAGAAGTCTATGGTATACATACAGGAACAATTACCAACAACATACAGCCTAATCACAAAGATGTAAAACTGATAATAATCCTGGAAGGAAATACATTAAAATGTTATTAGTAGTTGTGTCTGGGATAGTAGGTCTTCATTTCTGTATTTTTTTATTTTTCCATTTAAAAATTTTATAATCATTAAAAAAACCTTACAAATAATTTTCACTTACTATTTGAGGCATAAATACATACACTTACCTGTTTTGATGCACATTTCTTTTTTCCACATATCTGCCAGGTGCTCTCAGGGTCAGAATGGGGCAACATGCTGCTTTGGGAAGGTGGTCTGATCAAAGTGGAGCTCTGTCGAGGTACAAGCAAGTCATGTCACAATGGTCCCATTAACCAGATAATGCTGGATGAGGGTGAAGTTATCACGGTTGGGTCAGATGGATGTGTTAGGGTAAGTTTTCTTGATACTTGGACGGTAGCACCCACATTTAAGACTTGTAGATCACCCAAAGGGTTTTATTTCTCATAAAGGTTATTTTGTGAAGGAGATCAGTAGTCATTTACTCTCCAGCCCAACTCACTTTAAATAATGCTTCTCTTGTGGTAAATATTTGCATTCTTGTCAAAATTAATTTACTGCATTTTACCACTGAAACTTTGAGAGGGCCTCTTGTTATTTTGATTCTGTTGAAATAATAACTTTAGAAGATGAAAACTCATGTTAGCACAAGATGAACAGTAGACCCACATATCCTTCCAAAAGGCTCCATGTGAATGGGCCATTTTGTAGGAACAAAGGTGCTGAACATTTGTTAGTTATTTTTTACTGAGGTTACCAAATAGAAATACACCCAGAACTGGTGTATTTCTGATGGAGTTTGAACTGAACTGATGGAGTTTGCCTATGAATGCTACATTCTTCTTGCTCCATATGCTAGGGAACTCACTTGCTTTCTCTTGTGGACACTCTTTTGCCCAAGCCTGGGAGAAGCTGGAACATTGCTCCAGCATCTAAGTCCCTTGATTGCTGTTGTCACACTTCTCCCACCCATTCTGTGTAGCACTTTCTATTCATGAGTATCCCGCTGTGGCTGGTCAACCTGTAGCCTTGGGATTTGCCTCGTAGTCCTCTTGGTAGATATTTTCAATGGGGCCTTTCATAAGAAAGTGGTAGTGTTCTATTGACATTCTTTAAGAAGTGTTATCAAAAGTGAGACTGTATTTTTTTTAAGAGTCTGGTCACTCTGTTGCTACCGATTGAGCTTACTGTGTTTAATATTGTTTAACCCATATCTCCCACAGTAGGTCTTCTTACCACTGGCTTTTTGAGCCCCAGTGTATGTTTTTACATTTACAATATTAAATTTAATCTTGTTAGATTTCACACATTGCTCTGAGAATCTTTTGTGTCCTTTATTTTGTCATATGATATATTTGCTATCTTTCTAAGACATACGTTACCCGAAAATGTCCAAATAATAAGTAGGAGAAAACTTCAGGAGAAAAGAAGTTAAATATTTCATATAGGATCCCTTCATGGACACCAGTAATTCCTAAGCTTCCTTCTCTTTTCAGAGTCTGTCCTTGTCTTTTCAGTCCTTCACACAGTAAATCTCTACATCTTACCCTTTAGAGAAAACCTAGCCCAACTCCCAGGGGTTAGTCTGATCCTAGTCTGGTTCTTAACCCTAACCCGACCTTCAGATATTTCTCTCTTCCCCCAACCAGGCTAATTTATGGGACAGTCTCCCCAGAGTTCCTTTCTCAAAGACTCAGTTATTCAGTCTAGGATCACATGGCAGGGTATGTCGCCAGAACTGTCCAGAATGAACTTTGGCGCCTCACAGGGGAGGTCCTGCTGAGCCTCCTTGCCACCGTGAGGTAAAACTGTGCTCCCTCACTCTTCTTGTAGTATTCTGGACTCCTCTCCAAATGAGGAACAAGCTATACTTTACTGTCTCACTGTGAGATAGTAACATTTACTATCTCGCTTACTATGAAACATGTTTGGTGGTATGCACTTGGGGAAATGCCATATTTTCCCAATGAGATAGTAAAGTGTGAAATATTAATATTCAGGAAGAGAAACATTTTCTAATAGAGACTTTATCTACATCTATATTGTTTGCTTCTAATGAGATAGTGCTTGAGTCATTAAGCGAGAAGGTGTATTTCCCCCTTCAGGGGTCTACTGGTGCGTAGAAAACAGGGTTCATTATGATGTCTTGCTGAACAACTGAACCATATACTCCTATGGCCACTTTATGTAAAAAGAGATCTAATAGAAACCTTGAAATAAAATTTGTTTTGGACAAATTAAAATTCTTATGCAAGGCTGTACATTCTCACTAATCTTTATAAATGTAAAGGAAACTGTAATGACTTACCATACCTCAGTTCAGAGTAACATTCCAGGGTTCAGGTTTTGGTGTTCTTATCACACCTGTTCATTGTTACTTTTCATGAAAGAACAAGAAATGACTTTTGAAAAAAAAAGTCAGGGTTTTTCTGGCTTAGAAAATCATTGTTCAGAAACTACTGATCAATTAAAATATTTTCTTTACATTTTACAAGATATGGGATTTTGAGACAATAGACACTGCTGATATAATAGATGAGACTGGATTGTTGGAGATTGAGCCTATTAATGAACTTCAAGTAGACAAGAATGTGAATCTCTTCTCTATGATAAAAATGAGTGAAGCTGGAAATAACTTTTGGTTGGCTCAGGTGTGTTGCATTCTTCTCTTTTGGCTCTTTAACATTACAGGGACAAAAAATTAAAATAGTAGTATGATTGATTTGGCTACAAGTCCATTTGACTGTAAATGTTATGAGATTGCTTATTGTGTGGCTGCATTCTAAAATATAGAAGTTGTTTTTATAAATTTCAATTATACTTTAAAATATATGTGAGCTTTTAGTATTATTGCTTGTCCTTACTTTATTAAATCATAGGAAAAACATTGAAAAAATTTGATGAAAGTTTAAAATGATGAAACAAAATACTATTTAATTTTTTTAGGATGCCAATGGAGCCATATGGAAGCTTGACCTTAGTTTTTCAAATATTGTAAGTTGCCTATTATTCTTATTTTCCCCAAACTTTCATAGTAAAAACTTTTCTTATTTGTCTTTAAAGTATTCTTTATCTTTCTCCATATTTGATCATGGTTCTCATAAAAAACTTACCCAACATGTGCTACTCTTGAGAATTCTCTCTCATTATGATTTTACATAAAAAAGTATCTATCTCATAGCATCATTTACCAGAAAAGTGGCAGTGACAACACCTAACATTATATAGTGCTTTATAGTTTTTATGAATATATGGAATTTTCATTTATTTTATCTCGTGTGATCCTCATCACTACCCTATTTAGTAGCTGTTATCATCTCATTTTACAGATGAAGAAATGGAAACTGGCATTTGAAGTGACTTGCACAAAATCACACAGCCATTAAGGGCAAAGCCCAGGAGTCTATCTGGTTCTCCTAAATCTGAACTAGTGTTCTTTCTGACTTTTTAGGCTTTTTCTTATTTCTATGCAAGTAAAATCACACATGTGTTATATTTTCTTTTGCATTTTCAAAACTTGATCTTAATTCTATGTCACCTTGTCTTTGAAATCTAGTAAGTGTCTGTCTATTCTCAGACCCAGGACCCAGAATGCCTCTTTTCCTTCCATTCCGGAGCTGTTGAAGCCGTGGCTGTTTCTCCTCTCACTTATCTCATGGCCACAACTGCCTTGGACTGTAAGTAGGAACTCTTAATAAAAATATATCTGGCCTTGTTTTGTTTTATTTGCAGTACAATTTTTATATGTGTTTGACTTAAGAGCATTTGAGGATTTTCCCAAAAGGGGAGCCTCTTGAATGCAAGTGAGGTGAGTTGGAGAGACTAGAGGGCACAAAATGCAGCAGCCATGGTTATTGTGAGAGATTAAAATAAGGACACAATCTGTAAATTGTTCATGAAAATGCTGCTCATTTTGATATTGTCCACATTTGTCTTTTTTCTATTCTTTCCATCTCCTTTCTTCCTTCTTAACTTACGGCAAATCTATATGGACTATGCAAGGTGAAATTGACCCACCAGTCAATCATCTGTTTTATTCTTTATTATTCATGTTTATGAATTACCTGTTTGAGGTTGTACATGAAATTTTTTACAAAAGAAAGTTATTGACTGATTTAGTTAAGAAATTTCTTGTTATAGTATTCAATATGTAAAAAGTAAGCAAAGACTTAAAAAATTATGTATATAATTTTTTTCTTTTAAAACTGTCTTTCCGTAGGCTCTGTTCGAATCTATGATTTTGCTAGCAAAACTCTTTTGGCTCAGATGAAATTCAAACAAGGAGGTACTGCCCTTGTTTGGGTACCCCGAATGGTAAGTTTGTTGTTATAATGAATTACCAGACTCTGTTGGTAAATACGGTATATCAATGCTATTTCTTGGAAATATAGATATTTGCTGACTCAAAATTTTAAGGAATAATAAAAGTTTTAAGTTAGTTTATTTTAGTCAGAATATAATAGAAATCTTTACCATGATTGTTGTTATGGGTTTGGTCTTGTTTTTAGTGAAATTTCTGTTTTTATGCCACCTGTAGATTCGTAATAGTTTCATGTTGCAAAGCAGTTTCCCAACAGAACTTTGTGTCTCTAACCTTGATCCATCTGACTTTGATTTCATTCATCCTATTAATATTTACAGAGTGCCAACAATGTGCCAGGTCTTGTTTTAGATTCTGGAAATATAGAAGTGAATAAAAAGACAAAAAATGCTTGCCCCTCATGGACCTTATGCTTTAGTGGGAGGGAGGCAGAGACAGATAGTAGTCAAAATAAGTAAGTTAAGTACACTTTATGTTAGATAATTATAAGAACTATAGAAACAAATTAAGCTGGGATAGGGAGTTGTTCCATTTATCAATTGCTGTGTAATATACTATCTCAAAATGTAGTGGCATAAAATAATCATTTTATTTTGTTCATGTAGTCTTTGTGTTGAGATTTGGGTGACAGCAGGGATGGATTGTCTCTGCTTCAGGGTGTCTGGGAACTCAGCTGGGAAGACATGAATGGCTGGGCCTGGAATAGCCCAAAGGCTTCTTGATCACAAGGCTGTCACCTGGGTTGGACGACTTGAAGGCTAGGCTATGCTGGGACTGCCAATAGGAGTGTTTATACGCAATACCCTCTCCAGGTGGCTTAGACTTCATCAGAACATGGCAGCCTCAGGATAGTCACACACTTTTTACATGGTAGCTCAGGGCTCCAAGATCTAGTGTTCCAACAGTAAAGGTAGAAGCTGATGACCTTTTATGGCCCATTCCCCAGAAGTCAAAATATCACTTCTACCATACTTGATTGGGTGAAGCAGTCACACAGTCACAAGCCCCATACAGAATCAAGAGGAGGGGACTTAAACCCCATCTCTCCATGGGAGGCACATCAAAGATTTGCAGACATATTTTTAAAATGCCATGGAATTATTTGGGGAAATATTTAATCTTTATTATTTTGGGTTGAAATTAAAAAGAAAATATTCCAGGCTAAAAGTAAATGTGGATATAACTGGAATGAGGGGGAATTTCATGATGGGATCAAGACAAGCAGGAGAACTTAGTCCAGGGAACAGAGCCAGCTTCGTGATGAGGCTAGAGCAAGTAGAAATGACAGAGCGTTTGGATTGGCAGACCTAGCTCACTCACTATCCTAATGTAGTTACACTCTTAACGAAGTCTTAAAACTACAATCCAGGTAATTGAATTGTTTATTCAGATGGTTGTGTAATGTTCACAGCATGTTTCCTTTTTTAGGCTTTTATCCGAGTAATGATCATATGGATTTTAAGCTACAATTAAAATGTCCCTTCTCCATACCCCTTTACCTTTCTGGAAGGCTACACATCAGTCTTTATGACCCAGCTCAGGTCAGACATCATCTCTGCATAGCCCTCCATGAATCTACCTTCAAGTAGAGTTAGGGCCTCCTTCCTCTGTGATTTTTTTCCCCTTAGTGCTTGTGTGTATATATCTCTTACAGCATTTATCACAGCATACTAGGATTATGTGCTTTATTGTCTTTCCCACTAGACTTTTTTCATGGTGACAACCATGCCTTATTCTTTGCACCTCCTGTGCCTCTATAGTTACTGGTACATTTAGACACTTAGTAAATTTTTATTGGATAAACAACATTCAACTGGAGTTGAATGGTGTACAACTTTTTTATTCCCCAAATTCTCATAACTGATTGTCATTGAGCTCTACAGGATGCCCAGGCTCTTCCAAGACAGCAGATTTGGTACATTCAGACATTGGTAGATTTATATCTCCAGCTGAGACTTTATGAAGACTCTTCTTAATGTGACGTGGAACCCATTTTATCATCTACAGCTTGCCTGTCTTCCTCTCCAGCCTCCCGGGGAAACGTTGTTCTCTTACTCTAGTCATACTATAACTTTTTCTTGAATTCTGTTATTTCCTGCCACAGGACTTCTGCACAAGTTATATTCTCTCTTAGGAGTGCTTGTCCCACCTTCCTGTACCTAGCTAATTCCTGAGCATCCTTTTGCTATCAGCTCCACCATCTCTTTCTTAGGGAAGCCATAAGTTGAGGTCAGCCTTCTTTGTTATATGCTCTCAGAGAATGCATTTCTTTCTTTTAGCACTTATTTCAGTTCATAATTTCACACTCATTTATGTGATGATTAATGTGTCCACCTTTCACTAGACCAAAACTCTGTGAAACCAAGCACTGAGTCTGTTTATGTTCACCACTGAGTGGCTGATGATAGGTGCTTAGCATGTGGTAGGCAGACACTCTGCTGTTTGTTCATTCAATGTTTGAATTAACATTGTTTATCCTTCCTGTGGTCATTGATTATAAAGAGATATGCTAGAATGGATAGTGGTTACCAGAAAGTGGTATAAAGAATTGCCAATGGGCAGCCAATATTAAATTACCTAAGTCTAAATAAAATATCTGTTATATAGTCCAACTTTCTCAATTAACTCGTTTCAGGTCCCTTATCTTTAATTTTTTCCAAGGTAAACTTCACTGGAGCAGAAATTATTGTAGGATTTGAAGATGGAGTTGTTCGAATTCTTGAACTTTATGATCCAAAAGGGCTCACGGTTTTTGTGGGACGGAAGAAAATTTCGGATGCCGATATTCGCTTGAAACAGGTTTTCAAACCCCATACTGCTTGTGTCACTGCTTTAGCTTATGAACGTGATGGGGAAATTCTAGCTACAGGGGTAAGCAGTACATTTCCTTTCTTTTCTTGTTGAAATTTTATAGTTGACATTGCCTTATAAGTACTCCTACTTCATCATGTCTTATTTACTGAAATTCATTTTCTATCAATATATTCATATTTTGCTTTCTTTATAGTCATATTCTTTCAATGTAGTCTGTGAATGACCCTCTTTTTAATCAGAATAGAGCTGGAGCATGTGAATAACACTTAAAAATATTCTTGCAAGTTGAATTCTAATACTTATTTTAAATGAATAGGAAATTTCAACTGGGGACCGTGCTAGTTGTATTGTTTATAATCAGTATTTTGTTCAACATAGGTATGTTCTTATATAGAATTGTCATAAAGGAAGAGAATAACCGTGTAAATTCTTCATGCACTAATAGGCGAGCATATGCATGGTAGAATTTTTTTGTGTGCATTTCTGAAAGTATGGTGATCATATTTTCATAACCACATATTGAAACACATGGTTTGCCAAATGTTCTAATGGGGAAAATGGAGCAAGTTTTAGAAATAAGAATTCTCCTAGAATAATCTGGGATATATGACCATTGTAGATAGATATAGCGTATGCTATTAAATGCTTTTTTTGTGATCGATAGACTAGATTTCATAGTAATATATATTTGGTGGATGTGTCTTTTTCCTTAGAGTAAAGATCAAACTGTTTTCTTCTTTGAAGTGGAAATGGATTATAAGCCAATTGGTTATATTAATACTCCTGGACCTGTGTGTCAGTTAATGTGGTCTCCTATGTCTCATGTAAGTCATTATTATTTGTCTTCCTGCTTAAATCTCAATTACTACATAGTGAAACTATCTTGTAGATAGAGAATAGCAGGTGGAAGTTTTTAGCCCACTCCTGGTTCCTGCAGTGAGGGTCAGGGATGCAACAACAGAAAGTTCAGGTGGCTGCTGCTGGGGTTGGCCAGTAGAGCATCACTCAGGAGCCTTCCTCTCTCTCACTGCCTCCTTTCTCTTTCACGGTCTTATTGGTTGACCATGATCCTCTCTCAAAACCCAGCGTTTTTTCAGGCTTTCCTCCAACGGGACTTTTGGCCACAGGCATGATATGTCAAAATGCTTTCACCTTGATCAGTCAGTCTCTCTGAGAATCAGAAGCTGAATTCTAAGTTCTGAATGTACTTTTCCTCATCTTTATCTCTTTACTTCTCCTCTGCCCTCAATCCACATCTGTTTCCTCTTCTGTCCTTTTATTTCTTCTTTCTTAGCAATTGGTAATTCAGTATTGATTACTAATGTCTTTTAATGTCTCCACTTTTACTAAATGTGAGCATATGATAATTCAGTCATCTAAATATTGATTGACTGTCTAAACCAAGTGCTGTGCCAGGTGCCAGGATAATAATACTGACGAATTGCATAGAAGTGCCATCAGGATTCTTGGAGTAACATTGGTAATCCACTTTAAGCTTTTCTAAATAAAAGGACCAGAAAATACATTAGTATTATCTTAAAAATGCTTTTTGAAATTAGTCAACAAATACTCATTGTTTCTATCTTTTCTAGGCACTGTGGTGGATTAAATAAGCAGTACAAAACAGTCTCTTGAAGAGAAAAAAATGTACATGTAAAAAGTTAAATATACCTTATCATTGAACAATAAGGTTTCACAAAGGAATTGATGAATAAAATATCAATGGTATAGACCAAGCTTGTCCAACCCATAGCCTGTGGGCTGCATGCAGCCTAGGATGGCTTTGAATGAGGCACAACACAAATTCGTAAACTTTCTGAAAACTTTATGAGATATTTTGCAGTTTTGTTTTTAGCTCATCAGCTGTTGTTAGTGTTAGTTAGTGTATTTCATGTGTGGGCCAAGACAATTCTTCTTTTTCCAGTGTGGCCCAGGGAAGCGAAAAGATTGGACACCCCTGGTACAGACAATGTGTGTTGTGAATTTAGAGCAGGGAACTATCAAGAAAGGAAGAAGTTAAAATTAAGTTATTATTTTGTATTACTGTACCTTGATTTTGAGAAATTGGTAGGATATGACCAAATGAATAAGAGATGGGTACAGATGGTTCAGGTGAAGGGAGTGGTAGCTGCAAAGGAAACTCTGTGAGAAAGCATGAATGTTTATATCACAACGTAAAACATTATGTGTATCCTTTATTCACTTCCCTAGATACAAAGTTAAAAAGATCAACCAACATTTGCCAGGGGTTGGGGTGGTGAGTGGGAGGGGAGTAGGTGTGACATTAAAGAAGTAGCTTGAATGAGACCTTTGTGGTGATGGTATAGTTTTTGTCTTAATTGTCATGATACTTACACAAATCTACACATATGAGAAAATGATGTAGAGCTATACACACATTCTGTACTAATGTCAAAGTCCTGGATGGTTTTGTATAGTTGCATAAGATGTAATCAGTGGTAGAAACTGAGTGAAGGGTACATGATACCTCTGTGTACCATCTTTTCAACTTCCTGTAAATCTATACTTATTTTGAAATAAGTTAAAAAAATTAAAAGTAATTATTGGTTTATTTGTGTGGCTATAATGGAATACTTGAGGCTGGGCAATTTGGTTCATGGCTTTGCAGGCTATACAAGAAGCATGGTGCCAGCATCTTCTGGTGAGGGCCTCATGAGCTTGTAGTCATGTCAGAAGGTGAAAGGGATCTAGCTTGTGTAGAGATCATGTAGTGAGAGAGGAAGCAAGAGGGAGAGCGGGGAGACCAGGTGTGGTGGCGCACACCTGTAATCCCAGCACTTTGGGAGGCCAAGGCAAGTGGATCACTTGACTGCAGGAGTTGAGACAAGCCTGGGCAACATGGTGAAACCCTGTCTCTACAAAAAATACAAAAATTAGTCAGGTGTGGTGGTGCACGCCTCTAGTCCCAGCAACTCGGGAGGTTGAGGTGGGAGGATCGCTTGAGGCTGCAGTGTGCCAAGATCGCGCCACTGCGCTCCATCCAGCCTGGGTGTCAGAGTGAGACCGTATCACAAACAAACAAACAAAAGAGGGAGTGGGGAGGTGCCAGGCTCTTTTAAATAACCAGCTCTCCTGGGAATGAATAGAACAAGAACCCACCCCCTTCCCCACCCAGGGAAGGCATCAATCTATTCATGAGGCATCCACCCGCAAGACCCAAATACCTCCCATTAGGCCCCATGTCTAACATTAGAGATCAAATTTCAATGTGAGATTTGTAGGGGACAAACAACCTGTACCATACAAGACCAAAACACTCAGCATAATTTAAAAGTCATTTTGGGCAGTGCTACTTGCTAGCACTTGTATTTCTAAAATCATTTGCAAATTACTAAAGTAAAAAGTAAATTACTGTTTGTAACTGACCTGCTGCAGACTTTAATTGTCCAAATTGCAGTAGATCTTAGCCCTTACCAGCTGAAATATCAGATCTCATAGCTGAGCATAAAGCATTAAGCTTCTGCCTGATGGTTTTGGGTGGTTCCGGTAAGGGTGCGTCCCATGTACACACAGAGCCATTCTGTCTGCCATGGTTACTACCATGTTCACTTTGGCAGCAGTGTGGAGAAGACACAAGGGAGCCAGGTCAGGGGCAGGTGGATCTATTGGGCAGCTGTGATGTGACTAGAGCATGAAAGACTGTGCAGACAAGAGATATTTAGAAGAGAAAATTGACAGAACTTGGTGATCTTTTATTTTTGTGAAGATAATTTTGAGGTGTCTAAATGGAGTTCATTATAGTCTCTCTAAGACATGGTCTTCCTCCCGTATTATTCTTGGACTTCCATTTTCCCTGTCACTAAAGCCAGAATCTTGAGAGTTATTCTTGTCTTTATTACTATTATTTTTTATTTTTGTGGGTACATGATGTATGTGTGTGTGTGTGTGTGTGTGTGTGTGTGTGTATATATGTGTTGTATAACTACTATATACGCTATATATAATATATATACGTCTTATACTTATATATATATTTATGGGGTACATGAGATATTTTGACAAGGCATATAATGCATAATAATCATACCAGAGTAAATGGGATATCCATCACCTCAAGCATTTATCCTTTATGTTACAAACAATCCAATTATACTCTTTTAGTTATTTTAACATGTGCAATAAATTATTATTGACTACAGTCTCCCTGTTGTGCTATTAAATACTAGATCTTATTCATTTTATGTATTTTTTCTTGCTCATATACCATCCCCAATTTGCACCCCACCTCCCCACCACCCTTCTCATCTGCTGGTAACCGTCATTTTACTTTCCATCTCTATGAGTTCAGTTGTTTTCATTGTTAACTCACAAGTAAGTGAGACCATGTGATGTTTGTCTTTCTGTGCCTGGCTTCTTTCACTTCACATAATGACCTCCAGTTCCATCCAGGTTGCTGCAAATAATAGGATCTCATTCTTTTTTATGGCTGAAGAGTACACATTGTGTATATGTACCATATTTTCTTTATCCATTCATCTGTTGTGGGATAGTTAAGTTGCTTTCAAATCTTGGCTATTGTGAATAGTGCTGCAATAAACATGGAAGTACAGATGTACTGATTTCCTTCAATAAACTGATTTCCTTTCTTTTGGGTATATACCTAGCAGTGGGATTGCTGGATCATATGTTAGCTCCATTTTTAGTTTTTTTGAGGCGCCCCAAACTGTTCTCCATAGCGGTTATACTAATTTACATTCCTACCAACAGTGTACTTTATTTGCTCCACATTCTTCCCAGCATTTGGCATTGCCTGTCTTTTGGAAAAAAGCCATTTTAACAGGAATGAGATAATATCTCGTTGTAGTTTTTAATTTGCATTTCTCTGATGATTAGTGATGTTGAGCACCTTTTCATATACCTGTTTGCCATGCGCATGCCTTCTTTTGAGAAATGTCTCTTCAGATTTTTTGCCAATTTAAAAATTGAATTAGTAGATTTTTCCCCCATAGAGTTGTTTGGGCTCCTTATATATTCTGGTTATTAATTCCTTGTCAGATGGATAGTTTGCAAATATTTTCTCTCATTCTGTGGGGTGTCTCTTCACTTTATGGATGGCTTCCTTTGCTGTGCAGAAAGTTTTTAACTTGATGTGATTCCATTTGTCCATTTTCGCTTTGGTTGCTTGTGCTTGTGGGGTGTTATTCAAGAAATCTTTGCCCAGTCCAATGTCCTGGAGAGTTTCCCCAATGTTTTCTTTTGTTTCATAGTTTTGAGGTCTTAAGTTTAAGTCTTTAATTCATTTTGATTTGATTTTTGTATATGACAAGAGATAGGGGTCATTTTATTCTTCTGCATATGGATATCCAGTTTTTCCAGAACAGTTTATTAAAGAGATTGTTCTTTGTGCAATCTATGTTCTTGGCATCTTTGTCAAAAATGAGTTCACTGTAGATGTATGGATTTGTTTCTGCATTCTGTATTCTGTTCTACTGGTCTATGTTTCTGTTTTTATGTCAGTACCATGCTGTTTTGGTTACTGTATCTCTGTAGTATAACTTGAAGTCAGGTAATGTGATTTCTCCAGCTTTCTTCTTTTTGCTCAGAATAGCTTTGTCTATTCTGAGTCTTTTGTGATTCTGTATAAATTTTAGGATTTTTTTCTATGTTTGTGAAGAATGTGATTGCTATTTTGATAGGGATTGCATTTAATTTGTAGATCGCTTTAGATAATATGGACATTTTAACAATATTGATACTTCCAATCTTTGAATATGGAATATCTTTCTTTTTTGTGTCCTCTTTAATTTCTTTCATCCAATTTTATAGTTGTCATTGTAGAGATCTTTCATTTCTTTGGTTAAGTTAATCTCTATGTATTTTATTTTATTTGTAGCTATTGTAAGTGAGATTACTTTTTTAAATTTCTTTTTCAGATTGTTTGCTGTTGGTGTATAGAAATGCGATTGGTTTTTGTGTGTTGATTTTGTATCCTGCAACTCTACTGAATTTGTTTACCAGTTCTAACAGTTTTTTGGTGGCATCTTTAGATTTTACCAAATATAAGATCATATATTCTGCAAACAAGGATAATTTGACATCTTTCTTTCTAGTTTGGATGCCCTTTATTTCTTTCTTATCTGATCGCTCTGTCTAGAACTTCCAGTACTATGTTGAATAACAGCAGTAACAGTGGGCATCCTTGATGGGTTTCAGATCTTAGAGGAAAGGCTTTCTGTATTCATTTAGTATGATACTAGCTATAGGTCTGTTATATATGGATTTTATTGTGTTGAGGTATGTTCCTTCTCTACTCAGTCTTTTGAAAATTTTTATCATGGTGGGATGTTAAATTTTATTAAGTGCATTTTCAACATCAATTGAAATGATCATATGATTTTTGTCGTTCATGCTGTTGATATGATGTACCACACTGATTGATTTGCATATGTTGAACCATCCTATCATCCCTGGGATAAATCCCACTTGGCCATGATGAATGATCTTTTTAATGTGTTGTTGAATTCAGTTTGTTAGTGTTTTGTTGAGGTTTTGCATCAATATTCATCAGTGATAGTGGCCTGTAGTTTTCTTTTTGTGATGTGCCTTTGTCTGGCTTTGGTATTAGGGTAGTACTGGCCTGGTTGAATGAGTTTGGAAGTATTCCCTCCTCCTCATTTTTCATAATAGTTTGAGCAGGATTGATATTCTTAAATGTTTGATAGAATTTAACAGTGAAGCCATTTAGGTCCCAGGCTTTTCTTTGCTGGGAGACTTTTTAAAATTATGGCTTTGATCTCATTACTCAATATTGGTCTGTTCACATTTTGAATTTCTTCATGGTTCAGTCTTGGTAGGTTGTATCTTCTAGGAATTTTACTATTTCTTCAAGATTTTAAAATTTATTGGTATACAGTTGCTCATAGTAGCCTATAATGATCCTTTGAATTTCTGTGGTATCAGTTGTAATGTTTCCTTTTTTCATCTTTGATTTAATATATTTTAGTCTTCTCTCTCTTTTTTTGTTAGTCTGGCTGAAAGTTTGTCAATTTATCTTTTGAAAAAACAACTTTGTAATTTATTGATCTTTTGTATTTTCTTTCAATTTCATTTAATTTTGTTCTGATCTTTTTTATTTATTTTCTTCTACTAATTTTGGTTTGGGTTTGCACTTACTTTTTTCATTCTTTAAGGTACGTCATTAGTTATTTGAAGTTTTTCTATCTTTTTTGATGTAGTTGCTTATAGCTATAAACTTTTCTCTTAGTACTGCTTTCACCATATTCCACAGGTTTTGGTATGTTGTGTTTCCACTGCCATTTGTTTCAAGACATTTTAAAATTTTCTTCTTGATTTCTTCATTGACCCACTGGTCATTCAGGAACATATTGTTCAATTCCTGTGAGTTCATGTAGTTTCCAAAATTCCTTTTTATTGATTTCTAATTTCATTCCATTTTGGTCTGAGAAGATACCTGATATAATTTCATGTTTTAAAATGTTTTAAGACTTGTTTTGTGGACTAACATATGGTCTGTTCTTCAGAATTATCCATATGCTGAGGAGAATAATGTGTATTCTGCAGCCATTGGATAAAATGTTCTGTAAATATCTATGAGGTCCATTTGGTCCATAGTACAGATTAAGTCCAATGTTTCTTTGTTCATTTTCTGCCTGGATGATCTGTCCAGTGTTGACAGTTGGGTGTTAAGAGTCTCCACTTATTGTTGTATTGGGGTTGATCTCTTTCTTTAGCTTTAATAATATTTGATTTATATATTTGGGTTCTCCAGCATTGAGTGCATATATATTTACAATTGTTATATCCTTTTACTGAATAATGATCACTATATAATGACCTTCTTTGTCTTAAAAATCTATTTTTTTCTGATGTAAATGTAATTGTTTCTACTCTATTTTGATTTCCATTTGCATAGAATATCTTTCTGTTCCTTTACTTTCAGTCTATATGTGTCTTTATAGATGAGGTGTGTTTCTTGTAGGCAACAGATCATTGAGGCTTGTTTTTTAAATCCATTCAGCCATCTCATTTCTTTTGTTTGGAGAGTTTAGTCCATTTACATTCATTGTTATTGTTGATAAGTAAGGACTTACTTCTACCATTTTGTTATTTGCTTTCTGGTTGTTTTGTGGTCTTCTCTTTCTTCTTTCCTTCCTTCTTATCTACCTTTTAGTGAGGGTGATTTTCTCTGGTGGTATGTTTTAAATTTCTTCTGTATCCATTGTATATTTTTTTCATTGAGGTTACCATCAGGGTTGCAAATCATATCTTATAACAATCTAAAGACATAGAGAAGTTGAATGAATAA
This sequence comes from Rhinopithecus bieti, assembly GCF_001698545.2. Lineage (NCBI taxonomy): Eukaryota > Metazoa > Chordata > Mammalia > Primates > Cercopithecidae > Rhinopithecus > Rhinopithecus bieti. The sequence continues at coordinate 1,046,202 of NW_016819136.1, read as the reverse complement.
AAAAATAAGGCCCAGTTTGGTTGAAAGTGAAGTGATGGAAAAAGACATTCCATGCAAATGGTAACCAAACATAAGCAGGGATTGCTGTATTTATATCAGACAAAATAGACTTGACATAAAAACTGTCATGAGATACAAAGAATAACATCTTATAATAATAAAATATCAGTCCACCAGAAAGATATAACAATTATAAATATAAATATAAATATAAATATATATACACACACACACACACACACATATACACACACATCCCACCTCAGAGCACCTAAATATATAAAGCAAACATTGAGAAAGATAAAGGGAGAAATAGAAAGTAATACAATAATAGTAGACTTCAATACCCCACTTGTGATAATGGATAAAACATATAGATAGAAGATCAATAAAGAAACAGAGGCAGGGCACAGTGCCTCACGCCTATAATCCCAGCACTTTGGGAGGCTGAGGCAGGCCAATCACCTGAGGTCAAGAGTTTGAGACAAGCCTGTCCAACATGGTGAAACCCTGTCTCTAACCCCTCTTCAAAAAAAATACAAAAATTAGCTGGGTGTGGTGGCATGCCTATAGTCCCAGCTACTGGGGAGGCTGAGGTGGGAGAATTGCTTCAACCTGGGAGGCGGAGGTTTCAGTGAGCTGTCACACCACTGCCCTCCAGCCTGGGCGAGAGTAAGACCCCATCTCAAAACAAACAGACAAACAAACAAACAAACAAACAAACAAGCAAAACCCCAGAAGACTTGCATAACACTATAGGCCAAATAGCCCTAACAGGTGTGTTCAGAGCAGTCCACCAACAGCAGTAGAATACACATTCTTCTCAAGTGATATGCAACTTTCTCTGGGATAGATCAAATTCTGTTTTTACCGCATATAATGAAGTTTTCTGAACAAGAAAGAAAATCGCACTTGTCATTCACCTATAACATCTTTTCTTTCTACATTGCTATAATCTGACCACCTGGTTGATCCTGCTTCTTTATTTGAATTTTGAGAATATGGTTATCTTTCTCTCCAGTAAAAGTGCAAACAAGTATTCTGAATGATATTGTATTAGTCTGTTTTCACACTACTGATAAAGACATACCCAAGACTGGGTAATTTATAAATAAAAAGAGGTTTAATGGACTCACAATTCCTCATGGCTGGGGAGGCCTCACAATCATGGTGGAAAATAAAGGAAGAGCAAAGGGACGTCTTACATGGTGGCAGGCAAGAAGAGGACTTGTGCAGGGGAACTCCTCTTTATAAATCCATCAGATCTTGTGAGACTTATTCACTATCATGAGAACAGCACAGGGAAGACCTGCCCCAGTGATCCAATTACCTTCCACTAGGTTCCTCTCATGACATGTGGGAATTGTGGGAGCTACAATTCAAGATGAGTTTTGGGTGGGGACACAGCCAAACCATATCAGATATTAACCTGTGGATAATCGATCAAACAGCATCAGACTCTGAACTTCTTGACTCCCTCATCTTCCATGATTTTTATAGTTTGCCCACACGCTTTCACAGCTACCCACTGGATACTTATTACTGTGTTTTTGTTTGCTAGACCTACCATAACAAAATACAACAAAGTGGATGGCTTAAACAACATAATTTCTTTCCTCACAATTCTGGAGTCTAGAAGCCCCAAATCAAGGTGTTGGTAGGTTTAGTTTCTTATGAGACCTCTCTGCTTGGCTTGCAGACAACTGTTTCTTGCTATGTTCTCACATGGTCATCTCTATGTTTGTGTTGTCTGTGTCTTAATCCCCTCTTCTTATAAAGACATCAGTCATATTGGATTAAGGGCCCACCCTAACAACCCTGTTTTAACTTATCTCTTTTAAAGATCTATCCCCAATACATTCTGAAGTATTGGGGGTTAGGACTTCAATATATGAATTTTTTTCTGAAGGGACACAATTGAGCACATAACAACTATAAGAGCTCAAGCTTAAAAGTCAACTATTTCAGGCTGGGTATGGTGGCTTATGTCTGTAATTCCAGCATTTTGGGAGGCCAAGGTGGGCGGATCACAAGGTCAGGAGATTGAGACCATCCTGGCTAACACGGTGAAACTCCGTCTCTACTAAAAATACAAAAAAATTAGCTGAGCGTGGTGGCAGGCACCTGTAGTCCCAGCTACTCGGGAAGCGGAGGCAGGAGAATGGTGTGAACCCAGGAGGCGGAGCTTGCAGTGAGCTGAGATCATGCCACTGCACTCCAACCTGGGTGACAGAGGAAGACTCTGTCTCAAAAAAAAAGAAAGTCAACTATTTGGAAACCATCATTCTCAGCAAAGTAACACAGGAACAGAAAACCAAACACCACATGTTCTAACTCCTAAGTGGAAATTGAACAATGAGAACACATGAACGCAGGGAGGGGAACATCGCACACTGGGGCCTGTCAGCGGGTGGGAGGATAGGGGAGGGATAGCATTACGAGAAATACCTAATATAGATGACGGGTTGATGGGTGCAGCAAACCACCATGGCATGTGTATACCTATGTAACAAACCTGCACATTCTGCACGTGCATCCTAGAACTAAAGTATAATTAAAAAAAAAAGTCAACTATTAAACTAGCCTTTACTCTGACTTCACCCTTTGTCTTTTTCAGACAATTTATTTGCCACTCTATCTCCAAGCAGTTCTTTGATGACACAGACCTGTATTTCATTCACCATTTGCTTTTCCTAACTTATTAGTTCTCTCTTCTTCATTTCCTTCCATGTCCAGCTTAAATTTTATAATTCTTTATTTCGATAATACTATGGATTGAATGTTTATACTGCCCCTGACACTCCAATTCATATGTTGAAGCCTGAATCCCCCATGTGATAGTATTTGGAGGTGGGGCCTTTGAGGTAATTAGGTCATGAGGGTGGAACCCTTGTGAATGGGATTAATTTCCTTATAAGGGGATGAAGAGACCAGAGTTTGTTCTCTCTGTCCTGTGAGAATACAACAAGATCACCATCAATGAACCAGGAAAAATGCCCTTATCAGATACTGGATCTGCCAGTCCCTTGATCTTGGGCTTCCCAGCTCCTAGAACTCCAAGAGATGAATTTCTGTTATTTAAGCTACCTAGTTTATGGTATTCTATTATAGCGGCCTGCACTAAGATAAACAAGGATCAATAACATTCTTCCAATGCCCTGATTTCCTTTATCCCTCTGTCTTTTCTTCATACCCATCAAGCAAAAGTCCATCTCTGAACTTCCCCCAACTAATTTATATTGGCCTATAGTGATCAGCCAAAGGCTGCTGGAGATAGTTATATGTCAACGAAGATTACCTCCTGTATAATTTAGTGATGAAAATGGCCTCGACATAATCCGTAAAATGGTTCGGCAATCCTATGACATTGCTCTTATCAACTCCCTCTTTCACACATGATGACCATTTTAGAACTTTTCTTCTCTACAAAGCTTCAAGCCTATTGCTCCCAACTCACTCTCAGAAAACTTGTATCATAGAAAAACTAGGAGCCCTCAGACAGGAACTTTTTCACTTCCCAGTACCAAACGGAAAATCCCATTTACCTCTGTATTCATGTGCTCCTCCTCCCTCTTTTGCAACAGAGAAGCTGTCTCCCTTCCTACGTAAGGCCAGTTCTGCCTCTTGCCCTTTTGTTTCTACTCTCTCCCAGTTTTTTTTTTCAATATTTTACATTATTTCTTTTTTCTGTCATAGAAATTTAATCATACCTGTTTATTGGACTGTTTCCTTCAGTATTTAAATATGTTCTTGTCTCTCCCACTTACAAAACATAACTTCCTTGATCTTATATTCTCGTCTAGCTACTACCCTATCTCTCTAATCAGCCTGCTTTCTCAAAAGGATGGACTGTTCTCAGACTCCATTTCCTTACATATCACTCTGTCTTTTATGTGCTCTTACCTGACTTCTAGTCTCATCATTCCACCAAATCAGCTCTTCTAAAAGCACCAATAATATCCATTTAACGTTTAGTTCTTATATTTCTTGACCTCTTAGCAACGTTTGATCCTGTCAATCTTTCGTTACTTTTTGAAATACCATTTCACTTTCACTTTTGTGGTACTATGCTTCGCTGGTTCCCTTTCCCACATCTTGTCATTCTTTCTCAGTCTTCCTCACTCAGTCATTGAGTATTAAGTTTCCCTAAGGCTCTGCCAATCTCTCCTCTCATTCTGTTCTTTTGCCCTAGGTGATGCCATCCAAGCCACAGTTTTCTTTTAAAAGCGAATGTTCCACAGAACTTTTGCACATGGTGTTTTCCTTGAGGGCTTGCTCCTTCAAACCCTCCCTTAACTCATTATGTAATTATAATTTATATATTCTTTACCTTGAAACTCAGATACCACCTTCTCTGAAAGCTTTATACAACCTACTTGTTCTATGACACCTCTGCAGGACTTCTGCAATTACAATTTACGTTTATTTATCTGATTTGCTAAATTACAAGTTTCCATTGGAGATAAGCTACATTATGGCAGATATTATGTTTTTCTTATTATAAATTTATCCCTACCACTTAAGAAAATGCTGAGTACATAGTAGGCACACAACAAATAATTGTAGATGAAATAACCAAATGAATAAACATTTCAAATAATGTATCTGTAAATATCAAGATGGGGATTTCCCATTCATGATTAAATACATGGTTTTGAAGCCAAAAGAGAAGTCTGGGCTGGAGAGATTAATTTGAAATTTAATTGCATGTAAATGATAATGAAGGTTGTAAGATTTCCCAGAAAATGCTTATGGAGGGAGAGAAGAGGGAAGAGGACAAAAACCTTGGGAACATCCACGTTTGTTAAACTGAGGCAGAGAGAGGATGAGCCATCAAAGTAGGCTAGGACTGACTACACCATCCACACACGCAGACTTTCCTTGGCAGTCCTAATTTTAATATTTGGCCCTTTCAGCTAACAGGTTTCACAACCACATATATTCATCAGAAAATCAGAAAACATGTATGAATCACATATGTTATGGCATCTATAAAGGAATCAAATGTAAATCTAATTTTAATAATTACCTTATTAATTAATAATGATATAGCAATAATTAATACTTATGACTATATAATAATTATTAATAAACTTGACTTTTTAACCAATAACTGCAGTGAGGAATTAAGTGTGTTTTAAACATGGCTAATANCAGAAAATCAGAAAACATGTATGAATCACATATGTTATGGCATCTATAAAGGAATCAAATGTAAATCTAATTTTAATAATTACCTTATTAATTAATAATGATATAGCAATAATTAATACTTATGACTATATAATAATTATTAATAAACTTGACTTTTTAACCAATAACTGCAGTGAGGAATTAAGTGTGTTTTAAACATGGCTAATATACATAGTAATTATATTTTTTATTTATAATCTTTTAAACTATGCTTTAAAAAATTTGCCTAAATGTAAATATGTTCAATTTTTCTTTTTTAGCTTGAAAGTACTTTACTAATTATCTGTGAAAATGGCTATATTCTTGAAGCTCCACTTCCAACCATAAATCTAGAAGAGGATGATCATGATGTAGTCTCCTATGAAATCAAAGACATGTGCATAAAATGTTTCCATTTTTCAAGTGTCAAATCTAAGATTCTGGTATGGAATATTACTGAAGCATTATCTTCTAATAATTTCCTTTCCTTAGAATATAAAATATCCTGTGTTAAGTGCTGATGGAATACAGAAAAGAATAAAACATAGGCCCGGAACTTAATGAGTTTATAATCTGGTAGGAAAGCAGCTATTAGAAGGCAGTAGTAAATAGATATGGAAATCAAAATGCAAAGAAGGAAATTTTAGGGGTCTGCAGAAGAAAAGAGAGAGGATTCTGATAGAGGGATGGGAGGAGGTCAAAGATGACTGCCTGGAAGTGACATTTAGTACCTAAAGAATGGGAAAGGCCAGGCACATTGGCTCATGCCTGTCATCCCAGCACTTTGGGAGGCTGAGGTGGGAGGATCGCTTGAGCCCGGGAGTTTATGGTTGCAGTAAGCTATGATTGCACCACTGCACTCCAGCCCAGGTGACAGAGTGAGACCCTGTCTCAAGAAAAAAAAATAGGGGGAATTTTGAGAGGTGAAAATAGGACGATGGCAATAAAGGCTGGAAGAACATCCCAAGAGAACACAGAGTTGTGAGTGTTTTCAAGAAATGAGGAATAGATCAATAAAATATAGGGAGGCAATTTGTGGAGGGATGTTTCAAGAGTCTGTGACCAATGCATGGGGCTCCTTAAATGCCAGCCAAGACATTTCATTTTAGACCATTGAGATCCATTGTGAGTTTGTGAGGAGAGGATTGATGTGATGATATCATGTAAGTTAGGAAGATAATTGTGAGGGGTGAACAGAATGAAGTGGTAAAAGATGGGAGGTGGAAGTACCAGTGTCAGAGGGCTTTTGCAAAGGACAATTGATAGACGATGAAGGCCGAACTCACAGTATTACTAAAGTTGGAAGCAACTTTCCTTGTGGACTAGTTCAGTCTGCCTAATTCCTGGGTTAACAGTGATAGGCTCCCAGAGAAGTTATATTTAGCTTCTCTATTAGGAAAAAAATGACCAAATAATTTCTGTAAAACCAAGATTAATAGGGATAGAACAAAAATGAGTCATTCCAATGATTTAAAAGTTTTAATGATAAAATATATTCTCACAATGGTGAGTATTTTAAATACTATTTTACAGAGCTGTGTATCTTTCTATTTTCATTGTCATCCCCAATGGTGTAAATGAACGAATGAGTCATAATTGTTTTTATACCTACTTAATGTTTCTTTTAAAAGAGATCAATAGAAATTGAAAAGAGGGAGAGACAAAGGAAGTTGAAGGAAAAAATAAGGGAAGAAAGGAGGAACAAGCTAGCAGCAGAGATGGGAGAAGATGGAGAAAAGGAATTTCAGGAGGAGGAAGAGGAGGAAGAGGAGGAGGAGGAAGAAGAGCCTTTACCTGAAATATTTATTCCATCAACCCCCTCTCCCATCCTCTGTGGATTTTACTCGGAGCCAGGGAAGTTCTGGGTTTCTTTGGTAGGTAACAGTGTAACAATTTTTACCTCAATCATATTTCAATGTAGTTTGTAGTTATTGTAACTTCATTCTTTCTTACTCTTATGTTAAGATTTCATTTACCTAGTTTTTTTAGATTTCATTTATTAAATACTATTGAAGTTGTGAGTTTTGGTGAATGAATGTGGGATATAGTTGTTTTAAAATAATCTTAACATCTTTTTTATATGTCTACTTGTGCAGATAATTGTACAGATAAATCTATAGATTATCTCTTATCTGCTTGTCAATCATAATGTTCCAGGCAAGTCAAAGCAGAGAAGGATCAAGTGTAGAGAGGCAAAAGGCTAGGGGTTTTTCCAACCAAGACTGTTGTTTTTTTTTGTTGTTGTTTTTTTGAGACGGAGTCTCACTCTGTCGCCCAGGCTGGAGTGCAGTGGCCGGATCTCAGCTCACTGCAAGCTCCGCCTCCCGGGTTCACGCTATTCTCCTGCCTCAGCCTCCTGAGTAGCTGGGACTACAGGCGCCAGCCACCTCGCCCCGCTAGTTTTTTGTATTTTTTTAGTAGAGATGGGGTTTCACCGTGTTAGCCAGGATGGTCTCAATCTCCTGACCTCGTGCTCCGCCCGTCTCGGCCTCCCAAAGTGCTGGGATTACAGGCTTGAGCCACCGCGCCCGGCGAAGACTGTTGTTTTTTAATTTTGAAAAGAATAGCTTTTATGGCAGTACTATCCAGTAGACTTTTCTTACTTCTCATTATCTACAACTATGCTGTGTGCAAGTCTAGGAAGAAAAGTGTTTTCAGATGGTCCAATTGCCACCCTGAACAAAACCAGAAACTTTGGCTCATAAGGAAGAAAGGGGAAAAAAATTGGGGATATTAGGAAGAAAGGATCAGGGCCTATCACAGTGGCTGTAGGAGGTATATCCTCCAATTATACATTTTTTACTCTTTGCTTGAAATATTTTATTGATCTACTACAAAGCAAGATTTCCTCATTATAATTTGTCACAATTTTCAGTCCATCCACCAAAAAAAAAAAAAAAAAAAAAAAAAAATTCATAAAGTGTATGTGGAAGATCATTACTAATTCATCACTGGTCCTAGGCTTTAGCCAGGCCAGGACACTGACTAGCCAAGGACTGTTGCTATAAGGATGTGATGAGTGTTGACTTTTTCCCTCCTCAACTTTTCCTAGAACTATATCTTTCGTATTACTAAGGGAGGCAAGCAGAAAAGAAGGATGGAAAATTAGCACTGGAGACATTATAGGGACGTAATGTATTAGTTCCTCTACCCTTTCTGCCTGTTTCTGTGTTTTATTAAAACAATTGTAAATGGACTACTGACTATTGTATGGAGTTCATGGATAAAGGGATAAAGAAACGTGGTTCCCCCTTCAGGAAGTCTTCATTGAGGGAAAGAAGTACAGAAAACCATTTTAACTGTAATACAATGCAATAAATTTCAGTGTCCTGGAATATAGATGCAAAAATTACTTATTATTTAACAAACATATTTGAGCCGGGGGCAGAGTGATGTCTGTAGGTCCCAGTACTCAAGAGGCTGAGGTGGGAAGATGCTTGAGCCCAGGAGTTCAAGACCAGCCTGTATATGGTAGTGGAGGACCCCATCTCAAACATACAACAACAACAAAACACAAACAGAAAACCCCGCACATATTTAGTTGCTTACTCTTTAGGGTTTCCCAAGTAAAATTACATAGTACATACTTACACTAAAAATTATTTTTAGCTGGTGCCAGTGTTCTCATGCCTGTATCCCAGGCCCCTTTGGGAGGCCAAGGCGGTGGATCACCAAGGTCAGGAAATCGAGATCATCCTGGCCAACATTGGTGAAACCCTGTCTCTACTAAAATACAAAAAAATTAGCCGGGCATGGTAGCAGGTGCCTGTCAGTCCCAGCTGCTTGGGAGGCCAAGGCAGGGGAATCACTGAACCCGGGAGGTAAGGTTGCAGTGAGCCAAGATTCTGCCACTGCACTCCAGCCTGTGTGACAGAGCAAAGGACTCCATCTCCAAAATGTGTGTGTGTGTGTGTGTATATATATATATATATATATATATATATATATATGTCTGAAATTTAAATTTAATAGATGACCTTTATTTTCATTTGCTGAATATGACAACCTACTTATTCTGTACCAGGTATTTTTCTAAGTAATTTACTTAACCAACCATAAAATAAGTGGTATTATTTTTTGCATTTTGTATATGAAGAAACCAAGGCATGGAAATGTTAGGCATTTTATCCAAGACCATATAACTAATGAGAAGAGAAACTAGGATCTGGACTCGAGCGTTCTGGCTCCAGAGTTCATACCCTTAACCATTAAGCTACACTGGTGAACAAGGTTAAAGTATAGTTAACAGAGGTAGCAGAGCTTGAGCCAACAGTTTGACAACTCTGTGCCTGTAGCCAAATAAATGGTGAAGAAAAACCCGTCTCATTTTGAAGTAATGACTGCAGTTCTCAAATCAATACTCACACTGCAGCTGATTCTACTGCCCAGCCATATTCACTTTCCAAATTATTGCATTAAGTCTTTCTTCTCCCTTCAAACATTTTGTACCTTCTCTTACTCTTCAATGATAACCTCATCTCACATTTCACAGAAAAAAATAAAAGCAGATGGAATTTCCTTTTCTTGTCTCAATTAGATGTAACACCCTATAGGGATCTATATACCTTTTGTCTGCCTTGCCTATTGTTATAATTGGAAAACAGTCCCTTGCAACTCTCCAAGGACACTGTTCCCAAGGGCTCCTTGATCCCATCGCTTCTCATTTTCTCAAAAATTTTGCTCCTGAGATAAACCACTTGGTCTCCTGTATCATCAGTTTCTGTCTTTTCTATTCAGTTATTATCATGCACATACAAACATGCTCTAGTACTAATTTTAATTTTATTTCCTTAACCTCTCTTTCTTTCTGCCCCCCTGCTCTATTACATAAAAAGTTACTGAAAGAATCATCTGTAATCATTGGCTTAACTTATCCACCTCCTATTTGACTTCAGCCCCTTCCAGCTGGGCTTCTATCTCCATCACTTCACTAATGATGACAAGCTCAGAGGTCAATTCTCTGTCCATTTGACTTTTCAGATCATTTAACAGAGTTGATCCCTCATACTTCTCAAATGTTTTCTTCTCTTGGCTTCTAAGACATTACACTCTTCTGGCCACTCCATTTCAGCCTCTTTTGCTGGCTTCTCATGTGCAGAACAAGCTTTGAAGTTTGAAATACTCCAGAGTGTGGCCTTGGGCCCCCTCTTTCTTGCTAAGGTAACTTTACACAGTCTGATGACTTTAAATATCACTTATCTTCCAGTGAATCTCAAATATTTATCTCTAGTCCTGACCTCTCCCCTCCACTTAGACTTGTATATACAACTTGACAATGCTCCTTGGCCCTCAAAATTAACTTGTCCAAGACATTACTTTTGAACCATACATGTCCCATACAAACCTGCTCCATCTCCATATCAGTAAATGAGACAATCATCCACTTAGTTACTATGCCAAAACCTCGAAGTTATTAAGGATTCTTCTCTTTCCTTTACTATTTGATACCCTTATATTGAAAGTAGGTCTCTTGTAAACAGTATATGGTTAGGCTTAAAAGAATCCTGTAGGATTATATTTGTCTTTTAAAAAAGTACTATGTTCATTTATATTTAATGTAATTACTGATATATTTTAGTTTAAATTTACCATCTTAGTAATTATTTCTATTTGTCACACTCGTTCTAAATTTCTTTTCTTTCCCTTTTTCACCTTCTATTGAGTGATTAGGTAATTTTTTCTACAGTTTTCTTCCTCTACTAGATTATTAGTTATACATTCTTTTACTATTCTTTTAGAGGTGGTTTTATTTATTTATTTATTTTTGTTTTTGAGACAGAGTCTCACTCATTCTGTTGCCCAGGCTGGAATGCAGTGGTGCCATCTTGGCTCACTACAGCCTCTACTTCCCAGGTTCAAGTGATTCTCCTGCCTTAGTTTCCCAAGTAGCTGGGATTATAGGCATGTGCCAACATGCGTGGTTAAAAGGCGTAGTTTCTTCATTTTTATTTTGTTTGCAGTTTGTAGCACTCTAAATTTCAACATCTCTCTCCAGTTTTAGAAAATTCTCAGCCATTATCTACCACAATGTTGCTTCTGGCCTATCTTTTCACTATCTTATTCTGGGACCCCAGCTTCATATGTATTACATCCTTCTCATTATGTTCCATATGTATCTTATATCATTCAAGAAGATTTTCCATCCTTTTTCTCTCTCTCCATGCTTTAGCCTATTTTTTCTGATCTCTGTTCCAGCTTCATAACTGTCTTTTATTTTAAAGTTTGTTTTTCCAATTGTTTTTTATTGAAGTAAAAGACACATAACATAAAATTGACCATCTTAAGCATTTTTAAGTGTACAGCTCAGTAGTAGTAAACGTATTCATAATGTTGTGACATCATCACCAACCTCCGTCTCCACTGTCCTCCTCATCCTGTCACACTGAAACTCCCATACCCATCAAATGATAACTCCTGATCTTCCCTTCTCTCAGCCCCTGACAACCATCACTCTACTTTCTTTTTCTATGATTTTGACTACTCTAAGTATCTCAAATAAGTGAAATTATATAGTATCTGTCTCTTTATGACTGGCTTGTTTCACTTGGCATAATTTCCCCAAGTTTCATCCATGATGTGGCATACGTCAGAATTTCCTTTCAAGGCTGAATAATACTCCATTTTAAGTATGTACCGTATTTTGCTTATATACTCAGTCATCAATAGACACTTGGGGCCAAGCATGGTGGCTCATGCCTGTAATCCTAGCACTTTAGGAGGTCAAGGCGGGTGGATCACTTGAAGCCAGGAGTTCCAGACCAGCCTCGCCAACATGGCAAAACCCCATCTCTACTAAAAATAGAAAAAATTCGATGGGTGCAGTGGCTCACACCTGCAATCCTAGCTACCCGGGAGGCCGAGGCAGGAGAATGGCTTGAACTTGGGAGGTGGAAGTTGCAGTGAGCCAAGATGGCACCACTGCATTCTAGCCTGGGTGACAGAGTGAGACCCCAACTCAAAATAAACACACAAAAATAGGCACGTGGATTGCTCCCACCTTTTGGTATTGTGAATAATGCTGCTATGAATGAGGTGGGTGTTCAAATACCTCTTTGAGACCCTGATTGAACCCTGGGAATGATTATTTCTTTCTCCATAAGTCCATGAGACTGCAGATAGCTTTGTCCAGCTTCTTAGCCTCTCAGCTGCCACTTTAAGAACTGACAGTTGCTCCAGGGAGTAAAGCAGTGTCAAATGCCAGGCTCACTTCTGGCTTTCCCTCCTGTTTGGATCTTGCGATTCTGGTAGCTTTCCAATGCCTTCAAACACATTTAGAAAATTTGTTCTGGTTGTTCTCATTTGGAGAGTTTGGCTGAAACAATCTAGTCTGCCATTGTCAAAAGTGAAAACTTAGTAATTTGATTTTCAGAGATGACCATGTTGTTACCTTCTCTTTCTTATTTATTCTTTTATTGTTCATAAAGTTGTTCTGACCCTTAATTTGTTTCCTATAATAAGGAGTCTCAGTAATAAGGAAATTAGAGTTGGAGCAATATAGCTCTTCCAGTTGATCATTCATCTTCTCACTACATGGATAAATTTTTCTGAAATAGCCCTTTCTGGAAAATTAACAGTGTTTATAGTTACCTTAAACTGAAAACTAGCTGTAAAAATGAGGAAGTGCAAAACCCTATTCATTTGTTATTGCTTATTCAGAATAATGCTTGAAGACATAAAATGAAATTCTATAGGTAGGGAGTCAGAGGTGATCTCTCTCTTGTATTGGCTTTTAAATGAAAACAAATCATCATAAGGTTTTTATTATAATTATATAGTTGTGTATAAATGGATAAAGGAGATGATTTATAGAAATAATAAATCTATAATCATAGAAATTATGTAGAAGTAGATGTTTGAAAACATCTATTTTATGTTTTCAAATTTGAAATAATCAAAAAATTCTCATGCATTTATGTGTGTTATATTCAAGTACCACCTTCTATGTTACTTATCTCTTTTCTAGGGTGACTATGATTCTGGTTTTCTGTATCACTGTGAGTTCCCCCCTTGTGATGAAAGCCGTGATTTCAAGGAACAAAAAGATGAACCTATCGATGTCCGTTATCTTGAGGATACAGAGGATAATCCCATCCAAACTATCACTTTCAAGTGAGCAGTATTTCAAAAAGCTTTAAAAAAACCATATCCCATATTCCATTAGTGTCTATGCTTTTGTCCATCCTGGATAGTGTCAATTTTTAGAGATCCATCCAAATGAAGGGGTACTCAAAAAATATTTTGTTAAATAAATCAAATGAATAAATATAATCAAAGCTAATACTGAAATTACATTTAAATACCCCCACCAAATATTCTGTCAGTATTTTTGTTTATCTCACAATTGAATTGCATGGATTTACATTCTGTTACCTAGGAGGATGCTACTTACATAGTCAGAAATGAAGGTTCTGGGTTGTTTATCTCACAATTGAATTGCATGGATTTACATTCTGTTACCTAGGAGGATGCTACTTACATAGTCAGAAATGAAGGTTCAGTTATTCTGGAGAAATCACAATTAAATCATTAGCCCTTTGATAATTGAGAACTAGGCATATATGCCAGTTCTTCTGATGACCCAATATAATAGCTCCAAATTTCAAATTGGCCCTTTTTCTCTACTCTTTTGTATTAGTTTGCTAGGGCTGCCACAATAAAACATCATAGACTAGGTGGCTTAAACAGCAGAATCTTTTTTCTCACAGTTTGGGAGGCTGGAGTTCCAAGATCAAGGTGTCAGCAGCTTGGTTTCTTTTGAGGCCTCTCTCCTTGACTTATAGATATCTGCCTTTTTGCATGATCTTTTCTCTGGGTGCCTGTCATCCCTGATGTTTCTGTCTGTATCCTAATCTCTTCTTCTTCTTCTTCTTTTAAATTATTATACTTTAAGTTCAAGGGTGCATGTGCACAACACGCACATTTGTTACCTAGGTATACATGTGCCATGTTGGCTTACTGCACCTATCAACTCATCATTTACATTAGGTATTTCTCCTAATGCTATCCTTCCCCCAGCCCCCACTCCCCAACAGGCCCTGGAGTGTGATGTTCCCTGCCCTGTGTCCATGTGTTCTCGTTGTTCAGTTCCCACCTATGAGTGAGAACATGCAGTGTTTGATTTTCTGTCCTTGTGATAGTTTGCTGAAAATGATGGTTTCCAGCTGCATCCATGTCCCTGCAAAGGATATGAACTCAACCTTTTTTATGGCTGCATAGTATTCCATGGTATATATGTGCCACATTTTTCTTAATCCAGTCTATCATTGATGGACATTTGGGTTGGTTCCAAGTCTTTGTTATTGTGAATGGTGCCGCAATAAACATACATGTACATGTGTCTTTATAGTAGCATGATTTATAATCCTTTGGGTATATACCCAATAATGGGATCGCTGGGTCACATGGTATTTCCAGTTGTAGATCTTTGAGGAATCGCCACACAAATGGTTGAACTAATTTACACTCCCACCGGCAGCATAAAAATGTTCCTATTTCTCCACATCCTCTCCAGCATCTGTTGTTTCCTGACTTTTTAATGATCACTATTCTAACTGATGTGAGATGGTATCTCACTGTGGTTTTGATTTGCATTTCTCTGATGATCAGTGGTGATGAGCATTTTTTCATGTGTCTGTTGGCAGCATAAATGTCTTCTTTTGAGAAGTGTCTGTTCATATCCTTTGCCCACCTTTTGATGGGATTGTTTGTTTGTTTGTTTTTTCTGTAAACTTGTTTAAGTTTTTGTAGATTCTGGATATTAGTCCTTTGTCAGATGGGTAGATTGCAAAAATTTTCTCCCATTCTGTAGGTTGCCTGTTCACTCTGATGATTGTTTCTTTTGCTGTACAGAAGCGCTTTAGTTTAATTAGATCCCATTTGTCTATTTTAGTTTCTGTTGCCGTTGCTTTTGGTGTTTTAGACATGAAGTCTTTGCCCATGCCTATGTCCTGAATGATATCGCCTAGGTTTTCTTCTAGGGTTTTTATG
This sequence comes from Rhinopithecus bieti, assembly GCF_001698545.2. Lineage (NCBI taxonomy): Eukaryota > Metazoa > Chordata > Mammalia > Primates > Cercopithecidae > Rhinopithecus > Rhinopithecus bieti. The sequence goes on along the minus strand of NW_016819136.1, from coordinate 1,031,043 downwards.
ACTTTAGGTCTTACATTTAAGTCTTTAATCCATCTTGAGTTACTTTTTGTATAACATGTAAGGAAGGGATCCAGTTTCAGCTTTCTACATATGGCTAGCCAGTGTTCCCAGCACCATTTATTAAATAAGGAATGCTTTCCCCATTTCTTGTTTTTGTCAGGTTTGTCAAAGATCAGATGGTTGTAGATGTGTGGTGTTATTTCTGAGGCCTCTGTTCTGTTCCATTGGTCTGTATATCTGTTTTGGTACCAGTACCATGCTGTTTTGGTTACTATAGCCTTATAGTGTAGTTTGAAGTCAGTTAGTGTAATGCCTCCAGCTTTGTTCTTTTGCTTAGGATTGTCTTGGCTATGCAGGCTCTTTTTTGTTTACATAGGAACTTTAAAGTAGTTTTTTCCAATTTTGTGAAGAACGTCATTGGTAGCTTGACCAATGATGGCATTGAATCTATGAATTACCTTGGGCAGTATGGCCATGTTCACAGTATTGATTCTTCCTATCCATGAACATGAAATGTTCTTCCATTTGTTTGTATCCTCTTTTATTTCATTGAGCAGTGGTTTGTAGTTCTCCTTGAAGTGGTCCTTCACATCCCTTGTAAGTTGGATTCCTAGGTATTTTATTCTTTTTGTAGCAGTTGTGAATGGGCATTCACTCATGATTTGGCTCTCTGTTTGCTACTGCTGTATAGGAATGCTTGTGATTTTTGCGTATTGATTTTGTATCCTGAGACTTTGCCGAAGTTGTTTATCAGCTTAAGGAGATTGTGGCCTGAGACGATGGGGTTTTCTAAATATACAATCATGTCATCTGCAAACAGGCACAATTTGACTTCCTCTTTTCCTAATTGAATATCCTTTATTTCTTTCTCTTGCCTGTTTGCCCTGGCCAGAACTTCCAACACTATGTTGAAT
>NW_016819136.1:1006926-1028566 GCF_001698545.2 Rhinopithecus bieti | reverse complement strand
TCCGGTTGTTCCTTTCCATGTTTAGGGCTTCCTTCAGGGTCTCTTGTAAGGCAGGCCTGGTGGTGACAAAATCTCTAAGCATTTGCTTATCTGTAAAGGATTTTATTTCTCCTTCACTGATGAAGCTTAGTTTGGCTGGATATGAAATTCTGGGTTGAAAATTCTTTTCTTTAAGAATATTGAATATTGGCCCCCACTCTCTTCTGGCTTGTAGAGTTTCTGCAGAGAGATCTGCTGTTAGTCTGATGGGCTTCCCTTTGTGGGTAACCTGACCTTTCTCTCTGGCTGCCCTTAAGATTTTTTCCTTCATTTCAACTTTGGTGAATCTGGCAATTATGTGTCTTGGGGTTGCTCTTTTCAAGGAAAATCTTTGTAGTGTTCTCTGTGTTTCCTGAATTTGAATGTTGGCCTACCTTGCTCGGTTGGGGAAGTTCTCCTGAATGATATCCTGAAGAGTGTTTTCTAACTTGGTTCCATTTTCCCTGTCATTTACAGGCACACCAATCAAACGCGGATTTGGTCTTTTCACATAGTCCCATATTTCTTGGAGACTTTGTTCGTTTCTTTTTACTCTTTTCTTTAATCTTGTCTTCTTGCTTTATTTCATTAATTTGATCTTCAATCACTGATATCCTGTGTTCCACTTGATCGAATCAGCTATTGAAGCTTGTGCATGTGTCACGAAGTTCTCGTGCTGTGGTTTTCAGCTCCAGGAGGTCATTTAAGGTCTTCTCTACACTGTTTATTCTAGTTTGCCATTCATCTAACCTTTTTTTCAAGGCTTTTAGCTTCCTTGTGATGGGTTAGAACATGCTCCTTTAGCTCAGAGAAGTTTGTTATTACCAACCTTCTGAAGCTTACTTCTGTCAACTCATCAAAGTCATTCTCTGTCCAGTTTTGTTCCATTGCTGGTGAGGAGCTGTGATCCTTTGGAGGAGAGGAGGTGCTCTGGTTTTGGAATTTTCAGCTTTTCTGCTGTGGTTTCTCCCCATCTTTGTGGTTTTATCTACTTTTGGTCTTTGATGTTGGTAACCTACAAATGGGGTTTTGGTGTGGATATCTTTTTTGTTGATGTTGATGCTATTTCTTTCTGTTTGTTAGTTTTCTTTCTAACAGGGCCCTCAGCTACAGGTCTGTTGGAGTTTGCTGGAGGTCCACTCCAGGACCTGTTTGCCTGAGTATCACCAATGGAGGCTGCAGAATGGCAAATATTGCAGAACAGCAAATATGGCTGCCTGATACTTCCTTTAGAAGCTTCATCCCAGAGGGGCACCCACCTGTATGAGGTGTCTGTTGGCCCCTACTGGGAGGTGTCTATCAGGCTACATGGGGGTCAGGGACCCACTTGAGGAGGCAGTCTGTCTGTTCTCAGAGCTCCAATGCCGTGCTGGGAGGGCCACTGCTCTCTTCAGAGCTGTCAGACAGGGATGATTAAGTCTGCAGAAGTTGTCTGCTGCCTTTTGTTCAGCTATGCCCTGCCCGCAGAGGTGAAGTCTATAGAGGCAGTAGGCCTTGCTGAGTTGCAGTGGGCTCTGCCCAGTTAGAGCTTCCCAGCTGCTTTTTTTTTTTTACCTAGTCAAGCCTCAGTAATGGCAGGTGCCCCTCCACCCACCAGGCTGCAGTGTCACAGGTTGATCTCAGACTGCTGTGCTAGCAGTGAGCAAAGCTCCATGGGCATGGGACCTGCTGAGCCAGGCATGGGAGGGAATCTCCTGGTCTGCTGGTTGCTAAGACTTTTGAAAACACAGTATTTGGGCAGAAGTGTACCGTTTTTCCAGGTACAGTCTGTCACAGTTTCCCTTGGCTAGGAAAGGGAAATATCCCAACCCCTTGAGCTTCCCAGGTGAGGCAACACCCTGCCCTGCTTCGGCTTGCCCTCCGTGGGCTGTACCCACTGTGCAACCAGTCCCCATGAGATGAACCAGATACCTCAGCTGGAAATGCAGAAATCACCCATCTTCTGAGTCGATCTTGCTGGGAGCTGCAGACCAGAGCTGTTCCTATTTTGCCATCTTGGAAGCGACCCCCTTTAATATCTTCTTCTTATAAGTACACCAGGCAGACTGGATTAGAACCCACCCTAATGTTCTCATTTTAACTTAATTACCTCTTTAAAGGCCCTATCCCAATGCAGTTACATTCTGAAGTATTAGGTGTTAGGGCTTCAATATATGAATTTTGGGGGTGTACAATTCAGTCCATAACAACTTTGTTATTTATTTAGCCACTTGTCAATTAACTTGAAATTAAGCATTATTTTCAGATTAATGGGAAGAACAATTTACATTTTTTGTTTCATAGCATTAACAAAGTTATGATGTTTTGTGGAATGAAAAATGGAGCAATTCGAGTCTATGTCCTAAATCAGAATGATCCTTCATTGACCAGTTTGGTGGACTACTGGCACTTCAATATGCATGACAATAATTATGGATGTATTAAAAGTATGGCTAGTAGCTTTGATGATCGTTTTTTGGTGACTGTTGGAGCAGATGGTAATATCTTTGTTTTCAACATTGTTTCTGAATTTATGCTAAGGAAAGACATCAAGGCCAAACTGCCATCTCCCAGGGTATGTAAGTAATTAACCAGTTCATTAATAACAAACTTTATTTAAAAATAGTGATATTAAAATTGTTCATATTCTTTATAAATTAAAATTCACATTCACCTTATAGTCTAATCTTCCTGCTAGTGTTATAATTTGACTTTCTGGTGCTTCTATATCAAGTATTAAAGGTATTACATTCCCCTTATTATTAAAGATTGTAATTCCCCAGATTAAAAAAGAGTGTGTCAGTTTTTCTATGTAGTCAAAAGTTTGTATATTAAAAAAACTTTCTTAATCAGTTTTTTTTTTCAAAGTTCACAATTTTTCAGATTTTCTTTTGCTTTTCATTTATTCATTCACTCACTTGCTAAGGGCTGATATAGGAGATATGCCATAAAGTGTGTTTGTGATAGGAGTTGCCAAAAATATAGTTGTTTTAGTATATCAAGAATGAGACAATGTAGTCCATGATCAAAGAGTTCAGCATATTTTTTTAAAAGCAGAACTAGATTTTGGCTTTATGATGAAATTTGAGGGTTCAGATCCCCAAATTATGTCCCTTTTTTCCTGTCATAGAACTTGAATTTCATATTATCAAAGCAAGTTATTTGGATAAATCAGTAGTTAATAATCTTTAGAATTGCTCCTAAGGAGAAAGGAGTTGTATTAGAAAGATTATAGCTAAAATTCCTTTGAACATATTGGCTTCCCATTTAGCAGGTAGCCTACTTCAAAGTACACATAAAGAATATAGGAAAGATATGAGTAGGTCGATTTTCATTTCTTCTAATAGCAAAATTTGGAGTATGGGCTGCTGTTTAGAGAGGGTCCAGCTCAGAAAAAGGAATTACAGGAGGGAAAGTATAGGAACAAGAAGAAAATGCCTTTCTACCTGGTGCCAGTCCTCTCTATAGAAATCCATATTGGATAGAAAAATATTTATCCCACATTTCAATAATCGTGTCCTTTTATTTATGGCTGCAGTCAATGTCCCGCTCTACAGAAACCCATATTGGATAGAAAAATATTTATTCCACATTTAAATTTATGGCTGCAATCAATATTTCTGAAATCACTGAAGCAGACATTGCTTTTAAGAAAGAAAAATTAGAAAGAATTTAAAACAAACAAACAAACAAACAAACAAAAAACCCAGAAAACAAGTAAGCTCAGCACTGGTCTGAGGTTCTTACCTTACTGTACTTTAGAATCAGCTGGGGAGCCCTAGAAGTACAGATGCCAGAGCCCACCCAAGAACAATTAAATTAGAATCTCTGAAGGTGAGGCCCAGGCATCAGTATTGTATACAGTATCCTTCATGTGATTCTAATGTGCAGCTAGGATTGAGACCCATTGGCATATATTTTGGAACTGATTGGCGTATTTTTGGAACTTTGTTTAACTCAACTTTATTGGAAGCAGCTGTGGCCAGGAGACAATTGCCCCAGTGTCAGCATCAAATCCTGGAAGTCACCCTGATATTAGAAAACCAAGGTACTTAGCTCTGGCCAATAAAAGAATAAAAAATAAATAAAATTCAATAAATTTTTGTCCTAAGTGATTAATAGTCAGTACAATTTATTAGCCATTACTGTCTCCTATATTGATCATGTTTTATGACTTTGCTTTTATTAAAGTCATAAACCTTGACTTCTGTAAAAACATGTAGATTTACATTTCATACATATAAAGATTAATAAAACAACTTTATCAAAAGAGAATCTTTGTTTACTTACAACAAATGACAACAAAACAGAGACCTATCTTCTATGAAAGAGAGTATGGAATAAAGTTTAGTTTTATTTATGAACCGACTAGTTAGCAAGCTAAGACTATTTTGTTCACTGGGTTATAATTCTCCTTCTTTAATATCACAGACTAAGACATTTTACAGCACAGTACCTGAATAAACAGAGTACTTTTAAGTGATTTAGTTCTTAGTTCCCCCAAATTTAAACTGATTTCCTTTCTGAAGGGAGATTTGTATTTCTGATTTCCTATCTTTCTCTTTCAAGGAGGGGGATTATATTGTTCTTTGCATTTTCCACTTTATGTCTTCCTTTGAGAAGGTGATATAAAATGCTTACTTAAAATTTAAAAAATATATATTGAAATATTTCTAGGACACACTGAGGTATTTGGACAAATGATTCATGTGATAAAGGGATATACTAAAAAACAGCATTTTGAAATAAATGGTCTAGACTTTTGTGAATTCTGTGTCAATAGCATATGAACATTAGTAATTTACATTTTGAGGGGAAATTATGGGGATATTAACATTTTGTAAACATATGATTAGGTTAAGACTTTTCCTTTGTACTCCTTCAAATAAAGCAGAAATGAATAAGTTTAGTAAACTGCAATTTTTTCCTTGGATTTTGTGAAACTGTTTTCAGACCTACAGTTATTAGAAATTGGCAGGGAAAAAAACCGAACCAATTTGAATTTTTAATTTACTTCTTCCTAGATATTTTATGGAAAATGCTATGCAATTTTAAAGGGCTAACCTTTTACTTCCCTTCTTATAGTTTGGAATTGAAACAGAGCCAATTCCAGAAGACATTGAAGATCCCAAAGCCTACAGGTATGGGAATTTTTGATAAATACTGACTAGACCTGAGATTTTGCAAAACAAATCAACAGTGCAGAAGTTGACCAAGTTTAATGAATTTTCAAATTATTGAATACTAATTTTCTCTGCTGTTTCTGTATCACAACCTGTTACTGTTTTAAATTTCTGTTTTCAGTATCGAGAATGCTAGGAGAAAAAGAGAACATGACAAGTTAATGAAAGAAGTGGAAGAAATAAAGGCACGGAAGAGAGAGCAAATCAAAGCTTTGAGGATTAAATTTTGTAAACTATTAGAAATGAATGAAGAATTACCAAAGCATATGCAGTTTAAACGAACAGTAAGCCTAATATAAACTTGATTTTTATTTTAACATATGCTCTTTCTGGATAGAGATGACTATTTTCCCAACAAGTAGAAACACTTAAAATCATTTTTCTTTTCTGTTTGTTTCTTTCAAAATGTCAATAGCCATTTATTTTGGGCATCTTTTAATTTGTATGTGGGGTTTATCTATTTTAATCAGTTAAGATTCTTGTTGATACAAATTGTTTTACATCAACTGTTGTCATAGAACACATGAAAGGAATACATGGGGAAGAAATAAAGTAGAACCCAAGAGTTCTTTTAAGTTTTCTGTTATAGAGACATGAATAACAGATATACTGAAGTATAATCAAAAATTGACCTGAAGCGTCCGGTGGCTGGCTTCATTGGGAATTATGGCTAAACGTCATCCCGATTTGATCTTTTGCCGCAAGCAGACTGGTGTTGCTATTGGAAGACTGTGTGAAAAATGTGATGGCAAGTGTGGATTTGTGATTCCTACGTGCGTTCCTGCACTCTGGTGCGCATATGTGATGAGTGTAACTATGGATCTTACCGGGGTGCTGAGTGATCTGCGAAGGCCCTGGGGTTTCTGATGCCTGTTATTGTAAGGAAGTGCACCATCCAGGAGAAGGATAGGGATGGCTGCCCAAAGATTGTCAGTTTGGGTAACTCTAAGACAGACCTTTTCTATGAATGCAAAAAATATGGCTTCAAGAAGAGGTGATTGGTGGGTGGCCCCTTCCTCCCCTCCACATCAAGCTTCTGCAGCTGCCAGAAAAGCTGCCTACTACTAGCAGCAGAAAGGGAGTGGAGCCCAGAGCATCACCAGGAGTGCTTTCTAGTGTACTGTCACCTTGCCACCCACTCCTCTCCCTTCACCCAGACACATAGAAGGGATGGAAAAGGATTCTTCACAGAGCACTCTGGTACACTATATCAGAGAAAAATTGATAGATTAGCTAATGGTTTTTCTTGAATTTGAGAAGCAAAGCCCTGTTCTCCATATTGATATGTTCTCCCTCAACCAAGATCTTCTAAAAAGAAATAATATTTTAGTCTTCTGCTTGAGGAGTTGACTGTGAAGCTATGCCCACTGAAAAATGTGAAACGTGTTCTTGCAGCAGCTCTGGTGGCAGTTATCCTCGAGGAAACTTCGGTGTGTGGTGGGAAGCTATCAGAACAAGAAACGTAGACATTTAATCTTATAACACTTGTGCTGGTTTCATGTTATTTTCCTTCTGAGAAATTAGAAACCCTTTCTGTTGCTATTATATTAATAAAGTTGGTGTTTGTTTTCTGGTTAAAGAAATAAACAAAACAAAAAAACTGTGGTCAGAATAGCAGGTCTTCAAAATATAAAGCAGAAAATAAAATACAGGTCTTTAGGCCGGGTGCGGTGGCTCATGCCTGTAATCCCTGCACTTTGGGAGGTCAAGGCAGGTATATCGTGATCAAGAGATCGAGACCATTCTGGCTAACACAGTGAAACACTGTCTCTACTAAAAATACAAAAAAAATTAGCTGGGCGTGGTGGCAGGCACCTGTAGTCCCAGCTACTCAGGAGGCTGAGGCAGGAGAATGCCGTGAAACCTGGGAGGCGGTGTGCAGTGAGCCGAGATTGGGCCACTGCACTCCAGCCTGGGGGGCAGAGTGAGACTCCGTCTCAAAAAAACAACAACAAAAAAAACGGTCTTTATTCTACAATGTGTATAATTATATAATTTCTTATGAAGTATAAAATTACTTTAACACAATACCCAAAATAATAACAGTAGTCATTTTTTATAATTCCATAAGCATTTTAAATACAGACATGTTGAGATGCAAAATTATGCTGTGCTATGCAACTTTTGCCTTAATTAATCACCTCACTAGCTCAGGCTGAATATTCACTCTCTGAAGCACTTCCTCAGGCATGCCAAAAGTAGGACTAGCAGATGAAATTACATACGTGGTTTATTTCTCTCAATCCAATGAAGCCTTTCAGTGATCTTCAGGACAGCCAACACCCACCATGAATAGCATACTCCTGGTAACTTCCCTGGCCTTCCATTACATCCACCCGAGGGTAACTCATTCACAAAACTACTAACCAAGTAAATCAGAATTTACTTGATGTGACTGACTTGGTAATAATCAGGAATCCTGTGCAACAATAAATGTGCCCAGCATGGGATTCAGAACCTGGTCTGCAACCAAATCCACCATCAAAATTCATACACAGATAAAACAAATTCAACTGCCTTTTTTACATTAATAGCATCAAGCTTCCCCAGGAGAGCCAGTTTCCACCACACAAAAAGAGAATCTTGTATCAATTTCCCCCTACTTTATAAAAGTAGATTTTTCCCATCCCATGAAACAGCTGGTCTCTCTGCCCTGCACTGTGTTCATCCCTTATCTTTCAGTCTGGCCCCCTCTGGTCCAGTGCTTCTGTTTGCTGATAAAACTACCATAGTGCATGTTGGAACTTCCAGCAGACCATTAGCTCCAGTTAGAGCAGCTGCTCAGGTTGACCCCAAAAGTCTCCAGCAAGAGAACCATCTTCTTTCTATAGACTTGGAACATACTCCACAACTTTTTTACATCGAAAACATTAATGCTATCATACAGAGTAAGAATCTGGACAGCACTAAGAGTGTATAAAAGATGAGGATCATGTCTGATAATTAGCACTTATTCCACCAAACTCATGTTGGCAAGACTTAATAAATGTCAGAATTTCTTCACTATTCATGCAATGAAGTTGTCCCATGAGATCCAATACTGTCAGACCCCAATAGATGCCACTCATTCTCAAATACTCAGATATATAGTATTCATAATCATCTTTCTTTGAGCCATAGGATGTGATACAATCTACATGTTTCTCCAGTAATAAAGTATCTGGTGTATCTCACTTGATAATAATATACCCATGTCTAAGAGTGAAAAGCCAAAATCATCTGTAAGCTTCTTTTTATCTGGCCAGTCAGTATGTTTGCAGCAAATAAACTACTCTAGAACTTAACACACTGCTTGATTTGGACGCAGATGAACCTTTTTACATAATACAAAGTTTACTATTGGATTTACCTACCACACTTTTTTTTTTTGGTAGCAAGATAAGACATAAGTATAGGTTTGAATCTGGTTATCAGCTCTTATTGTACTTAGCCAAAATACAATGGGTAGATACATGTATAATTTGATTATCTGTGGTTGTATTTCTATAATTTATCAGATCTGTTGAAAAGACAGTACCTGGTTGATCTACAAAACTTTTAAAAAATGATTTAATATAGTTGTAGCTATGGGGGCAATCACAAAATTGTTTAAGCCAATTTTGTATTCTACCTTTTTTTTGTGACTTACTGCAAAGCCCCATGTACCTGTTAGTGGTTACCTTTTTTTCATTTTGTACTCCTTCCTAAATGGAGTTAGTTAACCATCTAATCAATTAAAAACCCATAATTCTTAATATACTCATGGATTACCCAGTCCTGTAGTTCTAGAAGCATTTTGCCAATTTCATATAAAAAAATGCTTTGGTGAAATCATGATTTAATCATGTTGGTTAAAAAAACCAAGTCAAAATAGTTAAAAGACCTTTATGCTGTTTTTCTAAGATAAATGTTGAAACTTCCAGAGCATGGGTAATAACATTTAAGATAAAAAACAACTGAGGCGAGTGCTGTGCTAAGCACTTTGTACACATCATTACTTAAATGAAACACAAACACCTCTGGAAAGAATAATTACTACTCACAATTTAGCACAAATATTGGCTCTGATATTTTTCCAGGGATGCAGGTAAGAAACAGGAGACCTCTTCTGGGAGAAAGTGGAGCCCTTTGTGAAGGAGATTCAACAAAAACTTGGTGATGTCAAGAAGACACAAGATACTGCTGTCTTTCCTGGGTGGGGTCACACCAGGGGGGATGTTCAGATAATGATCAGTTGCTATAAGCGTCTACCTCATGTCCAATTTTTATGTGATGGTAGTTTCTTTGAGAGTATTTTTTAAAACTGTGTACTCTCCAAATATTGATAGCATTCATTATTTTTATTGTGGGAAAAAAAATCTTAAACTGTGTAGCTTTATTTGCATTATTGTTAATTGTGAAGAACATTTCTCCTTATATTATGGAAGTAAAGTTTAAAATATGCTGTTTTTCTTCTGTAATGGACAGAGTTTATGATATTTGGGGAAGAGTTATGATGCAACATGAAACTGGGGACAAAACTGAAATCTATGAAACAGAGTTGATAAAGTACCCATTGTGATAAACAGATCTTCTTATCTGCAGGATTTTGATGTAGATTCCAAAATCCGTGCTGAGATGCACAGAAAAACAGCTTTCAAAATTCAACAAGTGGAAAAGGAATTAGCTTGGGAAAAAGAGAAACATGAACTCGGCCTAATGAAGCTAAAGAATCGGTAGGATCCATATTCCCTACAAGCCAAGACGTTTGAGAGCCCATGTTTGAATAACATAGTTTATAGTAGTGTCAGTGAAGTGGCCAGATAAGAGGGCTCTGGAAGTACCTGCTGACTTGAAATCTCAAGGAATCCTCTTGTCACTGTTACTGATCTTTTACTGAACTTTCTGTGTACTCCTTTCTAGTTTAAATGTGGGAAATTTGTTTAATATTTAGATTTTAAAATTATATAATACATATTTACTTTGTCTTGATTAATTATGTATTTCATATCAAATTAATTAATGAACATGATGTATTAAGAAATAAAAAATCAAATGTAACCAAAGGACTTTAAACAAAAGACAATCAGAGGTGGCTCTGGTTTTATCCCTCTCATGCATCAATTTGACTTCCAGGGGAAATGATCTTTTTTGGCCATCTACTGAGATATAATTTACATAAGTAAAGTACATAAATCTTAACATCTTGAAAATTTTTTACAGATGTATAAATATATCTACTACTCAGAATAAGATAGAGAACATTTATAGCACTCCAGAAAGTTTCACCATGTCCCCCTCACCTCAGGAAATACTCTCCAAAGTTGAACCTTTATTGCCATATATTAGTTTTGTTTGTGAATTCCATATACATAGAGTGTTAGAGTATGGATTCTTTTGCATCTGACCTTTTTCTAAAACTCATATGATGTCTACAATTATCAGTGTTACATGTATCAGTAGTTCATTCTTTTCCACTGCTTTTTAATATTTCTTTAAAATGATTATACCACAGTTTATCCCTTCTACTGTTAATAGATATTTGAGTTGTTTCTATTTTTTGGCTACCATAAATAATGCTACTATGAACATTGTGTATGTTTTTTGATGGATATAAGTGCTTATTTCTGTTGGCTATATACTCAGTTGTAGAATTGCTGGGCCATAGGTAATATGCCTGTGTAGTTTTGTTAGATCCTGTCAGTTTTTCAAAACGGTTTGAAAATTTACACTCTTCAATTTACACACTTACTATCAATGTATGAGAATCCCAATTGATCCCCACTGTGTTAGTGTCTTAGAGCTCCTGTACAAAAATACTACAAACTGATTGGCTTAAAACTGGTTATTTATTGTCTCACAGTTCTGGAGGCTGGAAGTCCAAACTCAAGGTGTCAGGCAAGTTGGTTCTTTCTGAGGACTTGGTGGGGGAGAATCTGTTCCATACCTGTCTCCAAGCGTCTAGTGGTTTGCCAGCAATCTTTGGTTTTCTTGGCTTATGAATCCATCACTCCAAATCCTCTGCTTTCACTCAATGTTCTCCCTGTGTCTCTTCATTATAGGTTTCCCTGTGTATGTCCATCTCTGTGTCCACATTTCCCCTTTTTATAAGAACACCAGTCATGTTTCATTAAGGCCTGCTGTAATGATCTCATTTTAACTTGATTGCCTCTATCAAGACTGTATTTTCAAATAAGGTCACACTCTGTGGTGCTGAGAGTTAGGACCTCAACATAGCTTTTTGGGGGGACACAAATCCCAAAAACACTCATGCTTGGGATTGTCAGCCCTTTAAATTCCAGCTATTCTGTAGTAGCATCTCAGCATGGTTTAAATTTGCATCGCCCTGACGAGTGATGATTTTCAGCCCCTTTTCATATATTTACCAATCATTTGTGTATTTTCTATTGTTAGGTGTTCATTCCAGTCTTTTGTCCATTTTTAAAACCGGGTTGCAGGAATTATGTATATCTTCTGGATATGAGCTTTGGTTATTTATATACATGTATCATATGAGTGACTATGTATCTAACATGTATGTATGTGTATATGTGTGTGTATGTGTGTGTGTGTGTTTGCACATATAAAATACCTTGCTGTAGTATGTGGCTTTAGTCTCTTAATAGAGTTGTTTGTTGAATACAAGTTTTTTCTTTTGATGAAGTTCAACTTATTTGTCTTTTTTTTAAAGATTAATGCTTTTGTGTTATACTTAAAGAACTTTTGCCTACTCCCAATTCATAAAATAATTCTGTGTTTTCTTCTAGAAACTCTATTGTTTTTCCATCTTTAATAATTTTTATGGGTGGTGTGAGATCATGTCATTTGCTTTTATATTGATATCCAATTGACCTAGTATTGTTTGTTTAAATGACCATCCGTTCCTTACTAGATTGTAGTGATGCTTTTGTCATAAGTCAGGTAACTGTACATGTGAGGGTCTGTTTCTGAACTCTTTATTCTATCTCATTGGCCTATCTGTCTATCCAGATGCCAGTATCGCTCTGTCTTAATTAAATCTTGACATCTAATATTGTAAATCCTCCAGCTTTGTTATTCATCTCCAAGATTGATTAGGTTCTTTGCATAGAATTGACTTATCAATTTTTACAAAAAGTCTGCTAAAATTTGTATTGGCATTACATGGAATCTATAGAAATAATAGACATTAAGGAATAAATTCCTATTTAGGAATAATAGACATTTAAATAATATTTAAGTAATAAATATTATCTTACAAAAAAAGATATATCTTAAAAAAGAATCAGTTTTAATATTTTTATAGTGGTTACAACCATATATCTAAATAATGTATTTATATGTATTTATTATTAGTCATTTTTATTGACTTCCTAATGTGGTAGCTAAGGATTTTCCTCACTTTAACTTATGCTTTCCTCTACCTTCTTGAAAATGTAGAATATATTATAACAATTATATAAATTTTATATATAATATGTAATTCTACATAATTATATATAAATGAAGAATATATTATAATAATTGCTTTAATGTCCTTGTCTGCTTGTTATATTATCTGCATCATTTCTGTGCATGTTTCTATTGACTGATATATTTCTCTTCATTTTGGGTTACATTTTTATGCTTTTTTAAATGCTTTTTTGGGTTACATTTTTATGCTTTTTGCCTGTCTGCCTGGTAAATTTTGATTGTAAATTTTGCATTGTAGGTGCTAGATATTTCTGTATACTTAAATTTTTTTTGTAACTTTTTTTTTAATACTTTAAATTCTAGGGTACATGTGTACAACCTGCAGGTTTGATACATAGATATACACGTGCCATGTCGGTTTGCTGCACCTATCAGCTCATCATTTACATTAGGTATTTCTCCTAATGCTATCCCTCCCCGCAGCCCTTCACCCCCTGACAAGTCCCAGTGTGTGATGTTTCCTGTCCTGTGTCCAAGTGATCTCATTGTTCAATTCCCACCTATGAGTGAGAACATGTGCTGTTTGGTTTTCTGTCCTTGTGATAGTTTGCTGAGAATAATGGTTTCCAGCTTCATCTATGTCCCTGCAAAGGACATGAACTCATCCTTTTTTTAATGGCTGCATAGTATTCCATGGACGGAGTCTCACTCTGTCACCCAGGCTGGAGTGCAGTGGCATGATCTCGGCTCGCTGCAACGTCCGCCTCTTGAGTTCAAGCAATTCTCTGCCTCAGCCTCCTGAATAGCTGGGATTGCAGGTGACTGCCACCATGCCCAGCTAATTTTTTTGTATTTTTAGTAAAGATAGGGTTTCACCATCTTGGCCAGGTTGGTATTGAACTCTTGACCTCGTGATCCACCTGCCTAGGCCTCCCAAAGTGCTGGGATTACAAGCGTGAGCCACTGCGCCTGGCTTAAATTTTTTTTTTTTTAATTTCAGTAGGTTTTTGGGGAACAGGTAGTGTTTGGCTACTTGAAAAATTTTTTAGTGGTGATTTCTGAGTTTTTGGTGCACACATCACCTGAGCAGTGTACACTGTACAAAATGTGTAGTCTTTAATCCTTCGCCATCCCCCACCCTTTCCCCTGGGTCCCAGCAGAGCTACCGGGCTCCGGGTTGGTACTGGGGAGTGTCTGCAAAGAGTCCTGTGATATGATCCTTCTTCAGGTCTTGAAGCCATGGATACCAGAACCTGCTCCCGTGGAGGTAGCAGGGGAGTGAAGCAGACTCTGTGAGGGTCCTTGGTTGTGTTTTTGTTTAGTATGCTCATTTTGTGTTGGGTGGCCTCCAGCCAGGAGGTGGTGCTTTCAAGAGCCCATCAGCTGCGGTCCTGTAGGGAGGATGCAAACTTGCCCTAGAGACACCTAGTTAAGTATTCAGGTTTCTCAGGCAGTAGGCAGGGCCATATAGAGTTCCCAAGAGATTATGACCTTTGTCTTCAGCTACCAGGGCAGGTAGAGAAAGACCACCAGATCAGGGTAGGGATAGGTGTGTCTGAGCTCAGCATCTCCTTGGGTGGGGCTTGCTGTGGCTGCTGTGGGGAATGGAGGTGTGGATCCCAGTCCAATAGAGTTATATTCCTAGGGGGATTATGGCTGCCTTTGCTGAGTCATACAGAGAAGTTGAGGAAAGCTGGTAGTGATAGGCCTGACCCCACTCCCATGCAACCCACAGTCCTAAAGGCTGGTTTCACTCCTACCATACCCTCCCAACAGCACCAAGTCTATTTCCAGGCAGCTGCTGAGCAGAGCTGAGAACTGCCCCAGACCAGGAGCCTCCCCATTGAGAAGGCAAGTAGATTCCGTTTTTTGGCATCTCAGGGAACCTGCATCCGTGATCCAGTTCCTTCAGAGGGTCTGTGGATTCTCTCAACTTCTGAGTATGTTCCTATGGTAGTTCTTGGAGCAAAAGTTCATGATGTGAGTCTCCACACGATGCTCTGTCCCCATCTGCAAGCTAATCCTGCCTCCTATCTGCCATTTTAATCTCTGTATACTTTTAAATATTCTTGAACTTTGTTCTGGAATTCAGTTAAGTTACATGGATATATATATATATATATATATATTTTTTTTTGTTTGTTTGTTTTTTTTTGTTTTTTTTTGTTTTGTTTAGTTTTTTTGTTTTTTGAGGCTTGCCTTTAATCTTTGTTAGGTGAGATCAGGGCAGCCTTCAGTCTAGGGCTAATTTTTTTCAGTCAAGGTTCATTTCTGCCTCCCCACGTCCTTGTTATCAAATACTCTTTTCCTTAACTCCTGCTTTCTGTCCCTGGTCTGGGGACCCTCCATCCACCATGGCATCATGTTTTCAGGGAACATATGGAAGGAGATAATAAGAACCTAGCTAGCTATCTGATTGGAATGTGGGGAGAGGATAAAGTTGTACCAAATAACACTGGTATCACCAACGTTTTCATCTTTACCAATCTAACAGGCAAAATATAACAACTCTTGATTGAATAATCTGCATCCTTTTTATTATTGGTGGGATTCAGCATTTCCTTTCATGTGCCTATGGTTCATTTATATGTATTCTTCTGAGAATTGTCTGTTTAGATTTGTTCATTTTTCTTTGGGTTCTGTTTATTTCCCACATTATTTTTAATTTTAGCCTCTTTATCTCTATTACAGATATTTGCCAGTTATTCTACATATTGTAAATGCTTTCTCCTGCTCTGCCATTTGCTTTAAACTTTGTTCATATTTTTCTAACTGTGCAGAATTTTAATTTTATGTGATCAAAACCAGCTATATTTTCCTTCATGTTGTGTCTGGAGTTGGTTCCTTCCAGTGGGTTCTTGGTCTTGATGACTTCAAGAATGAAGCCACGGACCTTTGCAGCGAGTGTTGCAGTTCTTAAAGGTGGTGCGGACCCAAAGAGTGAGCAGCAGCAAGATTTATTGTGAAGAGCAAAAGAACAAAGCTTCCACAGCATGGAAGGGGACCTAAGCGGGTTGCTGCTACTGGCTGGGGTGGCCAGCTTTTATTCCCTTATTTGTCCCCACCCACGTCCTGCTGATTGGTCCATTTTACAGAGTGTTGATTGGTCCATTTTACAGAGTGCTGATTGGTGCATTTACAATCCTTTAGCTAGACAAGAGTGCTGATTGGTGCGTTTTTACAGAGTGCTGATTGGTGCATGTACAATCCTATAGCTAGACCTAGAGTGCCGATTGGTGTGTTTTTACAGAGTGCTGATTAGTGCATTTACAATCCTTTAGCTAGACACAAAGCGCTGATTGGTGCGTTTTTACAGAGTGCTGATTGGTGCATTTACAATCCTTTAGCTAGACACAGAGGGCTGATTGGTGTATTTACAATCCTCTAGCTAGACAGAAAAGTTCTCCAAGTCCCCACTCAACCCAGGAAGTCCAGCTGGCTTCACCTCTCAATCCCCCCTCTAAACAGGACACCCCAACTGATGTTGGGAATTGGGTGATGACCGCTCTAGCTACTTCCTGCTGGATAGGGGTAAAGAAGGGGTCCTGTAGTTATAGTGTCCTCCAGAGGGTAACTCTCTAGGTCAGGCAAAGGGCCAGTGGGTCAATCCAGGAGTCCTTGGTAGAAGTTGTTAGTTGAACTCATTAGGTTCCATTTGTAAGACCATCTGTAGCTTGATGGCATCAATCCTGGAGGGAACAAATTTGACAAGGAGGCTAAAAACACAGGGCCCGAAGGCAAGTAATAGCAAGATGGCTGCCATGGGACCTAGAAAGGGGAGAAGCCATGTCGTCTAACTCCAGAGGTTGGTGTAAGAGTTTGAAAGGTGTTGTCTGATTTCGGAAGGGTTTTCCTGTAAACACCGGGCAGCATCTCATACTATCCCTGATTGGTTAGTGTAAAAACAACACTCTTCTCCTAAGAAGGTTCAGAGTCCTCCTTTCTCAGCAGTGAAGAAGTCTAGGCCTCAGCAGTTTTGGAAAGTCAGTGCTGCCAAAGAGTCTATTTGGGATTGTAGAGTAAGGATAGATTTCGTTATTTCTTGCAAACTGTCTGAGAAATCCTTTGAGAGTGTGTGGTAGTAGTATAATGAAGTAGATAAACTGGCTCTTCCAGTTCCTGTAGCAGTAGCCATTCCTAACCCTATAAGTAGGGGTATTAGTTGTATGGCTCTGCGCTGATGGACTTGATCTTTGAGGGATACTGATAGGGTCTGATTTCCTCAAGATTAGAGGTTAGGATAATACATGTTACACTGTTAACTTTTAGCAAACTTTACTTTTGTTGAAAACCTTGTAAGTTTGGGATTTCAATTATTCTTTGCTATTAATAAGACCTCGTTCAGTCCATATTAACTTAGAATTGGCATAGATGGCTCCTTCCTGATTCTGTAAGTACTTTCAAGTTTAGCTGAGTGCAGACAACTCGCACATTTGAGCGGACAATTATTAGGCAATTTTCCTAACTCTGCTTCTACAAGAGTTTCCTTATAACTTACTGAATACCCATTGTGTCTTTTTCCCTTAATCGCCCAGGAGGAACCATCTATCGTCCTGTCCTGAAGGGGTCCCTCCTAGGTCTGGTCGGACCCCTGTATGGCAACCAATCAAGATCTAGATCCCTTATTAGGAGGTCAAATTGTCTTTTTCCAACAGAACAGTCCCACACTTCAAGATTTGAGCCAGTAAGCTACCCCTCTGCCTTTCCTATTTTTTTGACTTAGAATATTTCTGACCTGGTGAGGTGCGCTCACAATGAGGTTACCTCTAAAAGTTATTTTCCAACTTTCTTCTGCTAGCAAAGCAGCTGCTGCCACAGATTGAATGCATCTGGGACATCTGTAGGCCACTGGGCCAAGGATCTCTGATAGGGAGGCTATGGGTTGTCAGTGGCCTCAGTGCTTTCGGGCTACACCCTTGTTTACACTGACAACAAGGTGATATTGGAGTGTTGTAGGGTCACGGAGAAGACTGTCAATTATTAATTACAGGTTTTAAATTTACTCTGGCTTTTAAAGGAATAGGGTACACTCTTTTTTCTTTACTACTTCCATCTCTCTTTCTTTCTCTTCGACTTCTTTGTCTCTTTCTCTCTTTCTGACTCCCTCTTTGTCTCTTCCTCTCTCTCTTTGACTTTGTCTCTCTCTCTCTCTGACTCCCTCTTTGTCTCTCTATCTCTTCCTCTTTCTGTCTCTTTCTCTCTTCCTCTCTGACTCTTTCTTTGTCTGTCTCTTCCTCTATCTCTTTCCTTCTCTTTCTTTTTGACTTCCTGTCTTTCCCTTTCTCTCTCTCTTTATCTCTCTGCCTCTTCCTCTCCCTTTCCTCTCTGCTGGTCTTTCCCTGCCTCTGCCAGCCACTTTTGCTGGTGTTTTCCCCTCTCCTTCCCCTTTTGATGGCTTTGGCAGTGTAAGACTGCCACCTCCTTGGGTTTTTGCACTGTGTACAATAACTCCATGGTTTCCTTGTGATATTTAATGGGGGTTCCTCCAGAGGTTAGGGACTCCCTTTCTTTCTATATTGCAGAATGAGCATGTAGGATTAGATAAGCATACTTACTATCTGTAGCCAAGTCTCCCAATTACAACTGAGGAGGTGGGAGAAATACCTGGTTACAGGCTGTCCCAGGATTCCTTGGATGGTAACAGACCTTGAGGACAGCTGTCTGGGACAGGAGTTTAACACTGAGAAAGCTGTGCCAGTGTCCAGGAGGAAGTCAATTTCCTGACCACAATGGTTAAACATACCCAGGACTCAGTGAGGGTGATTACATGAGCTGGCGCTTGCCCTGGGAACCCTCAGTCCTGTTGTTGGATCATCTGTTTAGGGGCTTCTGGCCCAGAGAACCTTTGTCCTCTGGGGCAGTGCACCTTCCAGTGATTGCCTCAGCATAGTGGACATGGGCAAGGGGGCAGCTTGTTTCTCATTGGACAACTTTTTTTAAAGTGTCCTTGCAAAGCACACAGATAACAAGCCCTACCAGGTGATTGGCCTGCTCCATTTTCTGTCCTCTCTGAACCACCGAGGTTTGTCTGAGGGCCATGACTAAGGCTGTGGCCTTTCTCTGATCTCACTTTTCCTTTTCAGCCTGTTCCTTTTGGTCCCTATTACAGAACACTGAGGTTGCCAGGTTTAGTAATGCCTCCAGATTTTGTTCAGGGCCCAGGGCAAGCTTTTGGAGTTTTCTCCTGATTCCTGTGGCTAATTGGGTAATAAACTTATCTTTTAGGATCAGTTGACCCTCGAGGGAGTCAGGTGACAGGGGAGTATATTTTCTTAAGGCCTCCTGTAGCCACTCAAGGAAGGCAGAAGGATTTTCTTTGTTTCCCTGAGTTATGGTGGACATCATTGAATAATTCATGGGTTTTTTCCTAATTCTCCTTAGTCCTTCGAGAACGCAGGTCAACAGATGTTTGCAACTCCAGTCCCCATGATCTGAGTCAAGGTCCCAGTGGAGATCCATACTGGGGATGGCTTGCTGACTGGTAGGGAATTTGTCCCTCTCTTCGGCTATCATTCTATCATGTACTTGACTAAGATACCAGGTATCTCCAAACTCTTGGGTTGCAGCTAAAGCTGCATTCTTTTCATTAAAGGCCAGGGTTTGATGTAACAATACCATGACATCTCTCCAAGTGAGGTCAAAGGTTTGTCCTAGACCCTATAGGACATCTATGTACCTAAGAGGATCATCTGAAAACTTCCCCAGGGTTGCCTTGATCTGCTTTAAATCGGAGAGGGAGAAGGGGACATGTACCTGGGTTGGGCCAAATTCCCCTCCCTCTGCAGCTTGAAGGGGACATAACCTATAGCCTGGGGGTTTTTGTGGTCCCTTGGAGATTTCCTTGCTTGTTTCCTTCTGGATGGGGGAGATTAGAGGAGGCTTATCATTAATAGGAAGGGGAGCTATAGGGAGGCTAGGATATGGGGGTAAGCAGAGAGGTCCTCCTGTGTGATGTAAATTGCAAGCTTTGCATAGTTGTAGATTCTCCTTCAATGAAAAGAAAGCTTGGACATAAGGTATTTGCCTTCCCTCTTACCGAAAAGGTCAAGCTGCAGGATAGTGTTGTGATTTATACTTCCCTCAGGTGGCCATTTTTCACCATCAGAGAGAGAATATTGGAGCCAGGCTGTAGTGCAGAAAAAAATGTGAGCCACCTCTTTTTCAGGGTTTGCGGGTCAAATTGGTCCCAATGGCTTAGGATGCATTTCAAGGGTGAGCCTGTTGATGCCTGAGTGTTTCCCATGTGAAAGGAAAAACCGCCAGCGATTTTGGTTTGTTTACTTACCCCCCCTCCCCAAGAACCTGCAACCGTCCCTGGACCCTGCTGATCGGAATAGTTGTGCTCACCAATGCAGCAGCAGAAACACTAGTTTTCCTCTTAGACCACAAGGAGGACTGAGGAAGGTCGGATTTAGTGGCCCTTACCGATGCATTCTCGAAAAACTGTTAGAGTCCTAGGTGTTCTCCTGTAAGTATTGGGACTTTGCCCCATCCTATAAAGGTGTTATGTCCCAAAAATGAAGTAGAGGGCCATACCCTGAGGGAGGGAAGGGATCTCCAGGGTTGGAAAAGTGATGCCTTTTGTCCTCACTTGAATAGGAAGGATGTCATTTCTGAAGCTCCCCATATCCTAGCCTCAGGAATAGCTTCTGTTAGGCCTGCTGGTATGAGGAAGGATCCTCAAAGGATAGTTGGTCTCCCACCCATTGGGGCTTTGGGCAAAAATTATGTCTTTCTGATTGGTGAGCCCAGGTGCCTAAAGAAGGGAACAAAGTCCTGAAGTTGGTACTAGAAATCATTCTTATAGGAGAAACTAGAAAAGCACCAGAGACAGGGAGTGGTTTTTAGAAGAGGGACTAGCCTCGGAGAAGAGAGGCAGGAGGAAGTTTGTTTGACAGGCATTAGGACCTAGGAGGCAAGGATCAGGATAGATAGGATAGATGAGTGAGCCTCACTTGGGTGACATGACTTTGAGAGTTCCGCTCATGGCTACAGGGTCAACCAACTTTTTGTCAGGACCCTTGAGCTGAATGACTTTCCTCTCTGTCGACCCTTGGCTCAGTCCAGAAGTACAGGAAAAGCGGAATCTGGTTCCAGGCAAACCAACGTTCCCAACTCCAAAGAGAAGGAGTTGTTAGAGAGCCCTTTCCCAGAAAGCCTGATACCCATGTCTTTAGTCCGGCGGCCATGCTAGTTGATTTTAACTGGCTGACAGGTGCCTGGTATTTAGCCCCTGAATTGCAAGGAAAAATAGAACAGAATAGCAAGCTACAGGGGTCTGATGGTACTTACTGCATGGCGATGTCCCATCTGGGTTGCCAAGGTGTGTCCCGAGTTGGTTCCTTCTAGTGGGTTCTTGGTCTCGCTGACTTCAAGAATGAAGCAGTGGACCTTTGTGGTGAGTGTTACAGCTCTTAAAGGTGGTGTGGACCCAAAGAGTGAGCAGCAGCAAGATTTATGGTGAAGAGCAAAAGAACAAAGCTTCCACAGCATGGAAGGGGACCCAAGCGGGTTGCTGCTGCTGGCTGAGGTGGCCAGCTTTTATTCCCTTATTTGTCCCCACCCATGTCTTGCTGATTGGTCCATTTTACAGAGCGCTGATTGGTCCATTTTTCAGAGTGCTGATTGGTGCGTTTACAATCCTTTAGCTAGACACAGAGCACTGATTGGTGTGTTTTTACAGAGTGTTGGTTGATGCACTTACAATCCTTTAGCTAGACACAGAGTGCTGATTGGTGCGTTTTTACAGAGTGCTGACTGAGGCATTTACAATCCTTTAGCTAGACACAGAGTGCTGATTGGTGCACTTACAATCCTTTAGCTAGACACACAGCGCTGATGGGTGTGTTTACAATCCTCTAGCTATACAGAAAAGTTCTCCAAGTCCCCACTCGACCCAGGAAGTCCAGCTGGCTTCACCTCTCAGTGTTATCTGGGTCTCATGGAAAGGCTAAAATTTAAAAGTTCCAGTGGGCAAATACATAAAGGAAATAAGTCTTAAAGAAATGAGAAAGATAGTATGTATGAAAGAAAAGGGAACATTAGAAAGAAATAGTAAATCATTTTAAAAGCAGACATAGAGTTTAAAGATTAAGTTAGAAAAATAGTAA
>NW_016819136.1:1001167-1005787 GCF_001698545.2 Rhinopithecus bieti | reverse complement strand
GTGAAAGGAAAACCGCCAGCGATTTTGGTTTGTTTACTTACCCCCCCTCCCCAAGAACCTGCAACCGTCCCTGGACCCTGCTGATCGGAATAGTTGTGCTCACCAATGCAGCAGCAGAAACACTAGTTTTCCTCTTAGACCACAAGGAGGACTGAGGAAGGTCGGATTTAGTGGCCCTTACCGATGCATTCTCGAAAACTGTTAGAGTCCTAGGTGTTCTCCTGTAAGTATTGGGACTTTGCCCCATCCTATAAAGGTGTTATGTCCCAAAATGAAGTAGAGGGCCATACCCTGAGGGAGGGAAGGGATCTCCAGGGTTGGAAAAGTGATGCCTTTTGTCCTCACTTGAATAGGAAGGATGTCATTTCTGAAGCTCCCCATATCCTAGCCTCAGGAATAGCTTCTGTTAGGCCTGCTGGTATGAGGAAGGATCCTCAAAGGATAGTTGGTCTCCCACCCATTGGGGCTTTGGGCAAAATTATGTCTTTCTGATTGGTGAGCCCAGGTGCCTAAAGAAGGGAACAAAGTCCTGAAGTTGGTACTAGAAATCATTCTTATAGGAGAAACTAGAAAAGCACCAGAGACAGGGAGTGGTTTTAGAAGAGGGACTAGCCTCGGAGAAGAGAGGCAGGAGGAAGTTTGTTTGACAGGCATTAGGACCTAGGAGGCAAGGATCAGGATAGATAGGATAGATGAGTGAGCCTCACTTGGGTGACATGACTTTGAGAGTTCCGCTCATGGCTACAGGGTCAACCAACTTTTGTCAGGACCCTTGAGCTGAATGACTTTCCTCTCTGTCGACCCTTGGCTCAGTCCAGAAGTACAGGAAAAGCGGAATCTGGTTCCAGGCAAACCAACGTTCCCAACTCCAAAGAGAAGGAGTTGTTAGAGAGCCCTTTCCCAGAAAGCCTGATACCCATGTCTTTAGTCCGGCGGCCATGCTAGTTGATTTTAACTGGCTGACAGGTGCCTGGTATTTAGCCCCTGAATTGCAAGGAAAATAGAACAGAATAGCAAGCTACAGGGGTCTGATGGTACTTACTGCATGGCGATGTCCCATCTGGGTTGCCAAGGTGTGTCCCGAGTTGGTTCCTTCTAGTGGGTTCTTGGTCTCGCTGACTTCAAGAATGAAGCAGTGGACCTTTGTGGTGAGTGTTACAGCTCTTAAAGGTGGTGTGGACCCAAAGAGTGAGCAGCAGCAAGATTTATGGTGAAGAGCAAAAGAACAAAGCTTCCACAGCATGGAAGGGGACCCAAGCGGGTTGCTGCTGCTGGCTGAGGTGGCCAGCTTTTATTCCCTTATTTGTCCCCACCCATGTCTTGCTGATTGGTCCATTTTACAGAGCGCTGATTGGTCCATTTTCAGAGTGCTGATTGGTGCGTTTACAATCCTTTAGCTAGACACAGAGCACTGATTGGTGTGTTTTACAGAGTGTTGGTTGATGCACTTACAATCCTTTAGCTAGACACAGAGTGCTGATTGGTGCGTTTTACAGAGTGCTGACTGAGGCATTTACAATCCTTTAGCTAGACACAGAGTGCTGATTGGTGCACTTACAATCCTTTAGCTAGACACACAGCGCTGATGGGTGTGTTTACAATCCTCTAGCTATACAGAAAAGTTCTCCAAGTCCCCACTCGACCCAGGAAGTCCAGCTGGCTTCACCTCTCAGTGTTATCTGGGTCTCATGGAAAGGCTAAAATTTAAAAGTTCCAGTGGGCAAATACATAAAGGAAATAAGTCTTAAAGAAATGAGAAAGATAGTATGTATGAAAGAAAAGGGAACATTAGAAAGAAATAGTAAATCATTTTAAAAGCAGACATAGAGTTTAAAGATTAAGTTAGAAAAATAGTAAGAAAGGCAAACAAGCTAGGAATAATCACTATATACAAAAATAAATTAAATTCTAAAATTAAAAGTGCATATGTGTGTGTGCATGTGTGATAATTATGAACCAATGCCCCCAAATAACAAGGTAATTGATGAAAAAAATTTTAATTTTTTTAATTGACAGATAGACGAAGAGCTTTTAAAAATAAGACTCTGTGGGCAATGAGAGAAAGAAGAACTAGAGATTAGTATGATTTCCTGAGCTTAATGTTTTTTACAGAGGCAAATAGGGGAATCTGATAGATTGGGACTTTTGTGAAATGTTGTTAAGCATGGAAAATTGAGGGGCAAAGAGTAGAAATGAGGAGGTCTCCACTTTTATTCAACTGCTCAAGGTCTGCTCTTTTTATAGTACTATGTACAAATAAATTGCATTGCCACATGTATGTAAACACACACATATATACACACCACACATACCATGTAATTTAAGAAAACAAAATGTACTTTTAAAACATTTTGTGAGGTGAAGAATGAACATTCTTTAGTCTCTGGGGAATGAGAGTTAAAAATTATTTTTCTACTTTTGACTTAGAGACCCTTCACTCACACACAGATATTAATATATTTGTTTACATAATTTACATGTTTATATTTATTTATATGTCTATGCATCAAAACACACAAACTATATATCTATTATACATTATATATAATAATCTATTAATATGTATATGTGTAGATATATATACATATAATATATAATATATAGTCTATTATATATAATATGTAGGGAGGTAGATTATATTTCCTCAGAGTTTGATATGATCTGTTTACCATTAAACTGCAATCTGCCTGCAAAATTTTCATTTTTCCACATATTATGAAAGCACTGGTATTATAGTGATTAATAATGAGTTGTTTAGTATTTTCATTATAAAGATTATATTTGCTCTTTAATCAAGTCCAATCCAACTTCCATGACATCCTGTTGTTATATATATGTTAAAATTTGAGTCTAGCACAATATAATGATATAATAAGAATAGTGTATTGTAGTTTTATTTTATTACTAGTAATTATGCAGAATGATCAAAATGGTGACTATTGCAAATACTTGTTTTATTTTTTCAGATTTCGAGATCCATTGGAAAGTGATACTATTGTGGTTCATGCCATACTAAGTGACCACAAGATATCCTCTTACAGGCTGGTACAGCCCTCCAAGTACTCCAAATTCAAACGAGCTAGTCAATCAGAGAGAAAACCAAGCAAATTGGACAGGTTTGAAAAAGAGGGAACTGGAAGAAAGGACAGCCAGAGAGATGCAGGTAGCCTATGACAAGAAGGCTTTTAAATTCTTATTTACTAAGACGTCAAAAGTGAATTGTCTGTGGGCAGAACCATTGAACCTTCTTTGGTGGCTTGAGCTCAATCTCTTGTCCCTCTTCCTTCCATGATGGTTTTCTTTGGAGTAAATAATCAAGAGAGACAAAAGTGTGTGGTATAGCTGAGAATGAGAGGCCACATTTTTCCAACAAATGCTCCATGTCCACTTTCCTCTTTAACGTAGTTTGTAAGAAAACCTACGCTGGTCATGTGACTGAGAGTGGGTGAGAGGACTGGATGCTGCTGTTTTCTTACTTGTCACATCTAGCTATTCTTAAATCTAGGATTTCCCCAGATGCTAGGTTCTAGGCAGTGGTTTGTGTCAGATTCCTGGGCCCCATCCCAAAGTGTGGGGCTAAAACACTGCATTTCAGACTATTTTCCAAGAACATATGCTTTAAATAGAATGAGCAGAGAATAGAGGTATGAAAATAGTACCTCTGATCCCTGCAACCTGTTTCTTGTGCCTGCTCATAAGGTGACTGCAGATTAGTAGAAGAACAAGAATTCTGAAATGGCTTGGAGAGCCATTCAATAATAAATACAAGGTGCTGCTGCAACCTGGCTAGATCTAGGCTATTGACAATGATATAATACAAACATTAATATTGGTTTATCTTCTTCACTGGGAACTCTTTAATGTCTCCTTTTTGCTTCTAGGATAAATTCTGAAACCGCTGTCCTGATCTTAATCCTTCCACAATCTATCCCTATTCTATGTTTCCAGTAGTGCCTTCTCATACTGTTCAGCTTGCCTGTTTAGTCTTCTGTCCTGCCTGCTGCTCCCTAATTATATCTGACACTTCCACACCCAGGCTCCTGCTGGAGTGACCTCTTCACTTCTCCCCTCTCTGAATTCTACCAATTCTTGGGGATGTAGCTTAAATTACACTTTTGTTTATAAAGCCTTCCCATGACCACCCAGGCCACATAAACTCTTCCTTCTTTATACCACCATATATTTGAAATATGAAGTATGATGAAATGGTTATTTATAATTATATAAGTATCTCATATTATTTAATTTTTCATGTCTATCTAAAGCTTGAGCACGAATAGAGTAATTCCCCAATAGGAACTTGTTAGTAGACCAGGTGTGGTGGCTCACACTTGTAATCCCAGCACTTTGGGAGACCAAGGCGGTGGATCCCTTGAGGTCAGGAGTTCAAGACCAGCCTAGCCAACATGGTGAAACCCCATCCCTACTAAAAATAAAATAATTAGCTGAGCACGGTGGCACATTCCCGTAGTCCCAGCTACTTACAAGGCTGTGGCGGGAGAATCACTTGAACGCCAGAGGCAGAGGTTGCAGTGAGCCAAGATTGCATCATTGCACTCTACTAAGTGACAAAGTGAGACTCTGTCTCAAAAAAAAAAAAAAAAAAAAAAAAAAAAAAAA
>NW_016819136.1:991468-1000909 GCF_001698545.2 Rhinopithecus bieti | reverse complement strand
TTTTTTTTTTTGAGACAGAGTTTCTCTCTGTCTCCCAGGTTGGAGTGAAGTGGTCCAATCTTGGCTCACTGCAACCTCCGCCTCCCAGGTTCAAGCAATTCTGGTACTTCAGCCTCCTGAGTAACTGGGTTTATACCCAGCTAATTGTGTGTGTGTGTGTGTGTGTGTGTGTGTGTGTGTGTGTGTGTGTGTGTTTTTAGAGAGATGGGGGTTTCACTGTGCCCAGGCTGGTCTTGAACTCCTGAGCTCAGGCAATCTGCCTACTTTGGCCTTCCAAAGTGATAAGATTATAGGAGTGAGTCACCAGGCCTGGCCATAAAGCCAATAATTTTTAAATTATTTATTTGACTGTGTTTCTGACAAGTTTTTTAGTTGGCTTCAGAGCACTTCAGTTGGTGTGTGCCACCTCAAATTGTATGTATCGAATTGGACTTACTTGATTTTTCTCCTTTTCCCTGCCATCATGTCACAAACACTCTTTCCCAACATATTAGTGGTCCACCATCATTTATCTTGTTCTCTAATTGTTTAACATATGTCTTATCTTGCCAACTTTTAATAAGGTTTTTAAAAGCAAAAAATGTGACTTAGATCTTTTTATTTTGGCATTCCACAGTACTTATTGTGGGGTTGAATTCATAGTAGTTGGTCAATAAATATATTTTTGGTTTTGTTTTGTTTTGTTTTGTATGAGACAGAGTCTCGCTCTGTTCCCCAGGCTGAAGTGCAGTGGCAAGATTTCAGCTTACTGCAACCTCTGCCTCCTGGGTTCAAGCAATTCTCCTGCTTCAGCCTCCCAAGTAGCTGAGAGTATAGGAACACACCACCATGGCTGGCTAATTTTTGTATTTTTAGTAGAGATCGGGTTTCACCACATTGCCCAGGCTAGTCTCAAACTCTTGACCTCTAGTGATCCACCTGCTTCAGCCTCCCAAAGTGCTGGGATTACAGGCGTGAGCCACCACACCTAGTGCTCAATAAATACTTTGATTTACGAATTCAATATATTCTCTGCACTTTTTTTTTTTTTTTTTTAATGCAGCAGGTTAAAACAGTATCTGAGAGTTTTGTTTTGTTTTATGTCTCAAAAGGCTGAAAATGTTGATTCTCTGTATAGGTGGGAGCATTGCCATACAAGAAGAATCAATAATAGAAAAAGGGAAGAAATTTCGGCCTAAAACCCTAAGTGAAATTATGGTGGAAAATCAAATCGAGAAAACAAGAAAAC
This sequence comes from Rhinopithecus bieti, assembly GCF_001698545.2. Lineage (NCBI taxonomy): Eukaryota > Metazoa > Chordata > Mammalia > Primates > Cercopithecidae > Rhinopithecus > Rhinopithecus bieti. The sequence goes on along the minus strand of NW_016819136.1, from coordinate 999,681 downwards.
TTATATTGAAAGCTGAAAGGGCACAACTAAAGATTCAACAGCGAAAAAAAGAATGGGAGGAACTGTGAGTTTTTTTAACCTAAACTCTTATCTTTTTAATATGTGAGTCCCAAAATAATATATCTTAAAAATCTTTATATTTATTGACATTGTTATCATTTAATTTCAAAAGTGAAAACAATAAAAACAGAGAAGGAAATATTATAAACAGGTCAACTGGAGCTTTTAGGGTGGTGATACCTTGGTAGAACTTCTATAATCCTTAGAGTTTCCAGTCCAGGAATTCCATTTTGCTAATAATACTTATAGTCAGAATGATTTTTAAGAATTAAGAAATGCTTTTCTATCTCAAAATCATAAACATATTCTCCTGTATGTTCTTCTAACATCTTATAGTTTTGACTCTTACCTTTATCTTTAACCATCTGAAGTTAATTTCTTTCTTTTTTAAAGATATCTGGTATTGATATGGGAGTGCTGGGAAGGGAAAGGATTGGTCCTTTTAAATTATATGGAAGGGAGGAAGGGAAGTGCTGGGTAGAGAAAGGAGGGGTCCCTGGCTAGAGCTCCACCCCCACGGACCTAGGTGAGGACAGGCATTTCCTGCCCAAATGTTGCATTTCCCAAGACCACCCTGGCCTGCCATGCCCCCATCCTGGGCCTATTAAAACCTGAGACTATAGCAGGCAGACACAGGAGTGGCTGGACATCATAAGGGACACATTGGCAGACCACACAAGTAACTGGTCATCAAGAGCATGCTGACAGGCATCAACAGATGCCGGCAGGCCATTGACCAGTGGGACAAGGCAGAGTTTGGCGGGACAGTTGGGCTGGGGCTGCCGAGTGGCCCAAATCCAGGGAAAAACCATCTCCCTTCTGGTTCTTCCATTGGGGGAGAGCTACTTCCACTCAATAAAAATTTGCACTCATTCTCCAAGCCCACATGTGATCCAATTCTTCCAGTACACCAAGGCAAGAAACCCCGGGATACAGAAATCCATCTGTCTTTGTGATAAGGAAGGGAGTCCAATTGAGCTGGTTAACACAGGCTGCCTATAGACAACAAACTAAGAGAGCACCCTGTAACACATGCCGACTGGGGCTTTAGCTATAAACATTCACCCCTAGACACTGCCATGGGGTTGGAGCCCCACAGCCTGCCGGTCTATATGCTCCCCTAGAGGTTTGAGCAATGGGGTACTGAAGAAGCGAGCCACACCCCCATTGCACACCCTGCGAGGGGGACAAGGGAACCTTTCCCATTTCAACTGGGGACTCGTCTGGGATTGTGGAAGGTGAGTGTGAGTGAATGCCAAACTTTTGGGTCTGCCTCTCTTTCAAAACCCTGCCACCTTTCTCTTTCCTGCAGGTAAAAGGCTCTGTTTCTCTTCACTGAGTTTAAAAAACTCCACCCTAACTGGGAGGTCGAAACCCCTAGACTTTGTCTCTTTTCTGTCTTTGAAATGGCTCTTATCTCTTTTGTATAATGTTAGGAGTTTTGCTACAGGCTGTGGAAATGTTACTAAGCAAAATGAGCATTAAGCTCAGCCTCCAAAGGTGAAAATCAGACCAACTGTTCCTAGAGATGCCATGTATGTCTCCACTTTGACAGCTGCAGGCGTACATGGCTCAGGGCACCTCTCCTTACCCTTTTTCCTCCCAGCTTGGGCACCTGGGCATGCCCACAGCAGGCCAGGGTCGAGCCCAACAGTCATGAGCAAGGCAGGAGAAAGCTATGATGGTAACTGCAACCCCACAGGGCCAATGGACATGTGCTTCTCACCCACCACGCCAATGGAACCTCTCCTCCCCTGGCCAAGGAATTCAACCTAGTCTGAACTGGGGGAAAGATAGAAAGGCCCAGTTGTACTAAGCAAGGAGTTCTTCTCCCAGACTCTCTCCTCTTTTTGCCCCTTAAACTGTTTTTCTCTTTTATTCCATATCTAAGTGAGAGGGCTCTCCCTAGCTCTGTTTCTGATAAGAAAGTTAACAGGAATGTCCCCTGCTGGCTGAGAACTGCAGATTTGGCAAGACACATTTGAGACACTCTAAATAGATACAAACAGCCTCTAAAATACTTTTTCAGTCCCAACCTTGATTCTAAGCTTCAGGCTGAGGCCCTAGAAAGAAAAACCTAGTCTGAGAGATCCAAAGCCAGTCAACAGGCACAATGTAAAGCAGGACCAATTCCTGCCGACTAAACCTCCCACCCCATGGAAGGAGACCATGCTTCATGGCATAAACAGACCCAGGGAACTCAGTTTTCCGACAGCAGGGAGAAATGGATGCGTAGGTGAGGGTGGTTAACTACTATTCTCCAGGTTTTCCCTGCTTCATGGGTACATACTGCAGTGGTACCTATGGCCAGCTCAGGGATAAGGGGTGGAAAGTGAAAGGAGGATGCTTGCTTTCTGTCTCCATCACACCCTGAGTTTTCACTGAAAGAAGGAAAGGAATGAGGGATGTCTCTATTCCCTGTCTTTCAGAATGGGCAACCAGTTCTCTTCACCACTCCCAGCTTATACTCCTCTGGAGTGTATCCTGAACCACTGGACTGTTTGGCCCTCAGAATCTGGAGGAAAAACCCCTCATAGCCCTCTGCACAAGGGTTTGGCCAAATTGTGATTTACAGGAAGAATGGCTTGGCCTCAGGAAGGAACCATTCATTTTTATAACATTCAGCAGTTGGACTTTTTCTGTGGATGTGAGGACAGACGGTCTGAAGCCCCATATGTGCAGGCTTTCTATAACTTGCAAGGCAATCCAGACTTGCCAACAGTGTAGGATTGATCGAGCCCTCCTGTTGGCCATCTCAGGTTGCAAGGGGTAAGCCTAGGGAATTAAAGATATGACTCCCAGAGGCACCCCCAGCAGAGGAGTGAGCTCCCTCCAGCCTTGCTCCTCCAGATCCACCCCAACCTCCTTATCCAGCTTCAGCCCCTCACTTGCCCTCTCCTAGAAATCCTCACCCTAAACAAGCCCCAGTCTCACTCTTGCCCCTCCAACAGATACCCAGTGAATTTGGGCCCAGTAAGGCCAAGGTCCCCATCTCCCTACAGGACTTAATGCAAATTAAGAGAGATCTTGGCAACTTTGCAGATGACCCTGAGAGACTTTCCAGAATTTCACCCAAATGTTTGAATGCTCCTGGAGAGATGTTATGTTACTTTTCGATCAGACCCTGACAGACACTGAGAAGCAGTCTGCTCTGCAAGCAGCAGAGAGATTTGGGGATTAAAAAAAAATCTGATATGAGGTAGTTTCACGTGACAAGCACGTTTTCATTGGTTTATTTGCCATCTATATATTTTTGGTGACATGGCCCTTCGTGTCTTTCTCTCACATATGAATAGGATTGTTCTCCCTTTTACTGTTGAGATTTTAGACTTCTTTTTATATTCTAGATACTAGTCCTGGATGTGTACTATATGCTAGTTGGATATATAGTTTACAAATATTTTATCTTAGTCTCTTAATCTGTAGCTTATCTTTTCATTCCCTTAACAGAGTTTGTTCTTTCTTTCTTTTTTTTTTTTTTTTTTTTTTTTTTTTTTTTTTTGAGACAGAATCTCATGTGTTGCCCAGGCTGGCGTGCAGTGGCACAATCTTGGCTCACTGCAAACTCCGTCTCCTGGGTTCAAATGATCCTCCTGCCTCAGCCTCCCAAGTAGCTGGGATTACAAACATGTGCCACCATGCCCCACTAACTTTTGCAATTTTTTTTAGTAGAGACAGGGTATCATCATGCTGTCCAGGCTGGTTTGGAACCCTTGACCTCAAGTGATCTACCTTCCCTGGCCTCCCAAAGTGCTGGGATTACAGGTGTGAACCACTGCACTTGGCCTCCCTTAACAGAGTTTGTCACAGAGCAACAGCTTTTAATTTAGTTGATGTTCAGTTTATCATTTTTCCTTATATAAATCTTGATTTTGATGTCAGGTCTAAGAACTCTGCCTAGCCCTAGGTCCTAAATATTTTATCCTATTTTGTTTAAACATTTTGTAGTTTTCTTTTATATTTAAGCTAATTTTTAAATAAGGTATCAGACTTAGGTTGAGATTTGTTTGTTTTTTTCTTACAGATGTCCAATTACTCTAGCATTTTTGCTGAAAAGACATTTCCTCCATTGAATTCCTTTTGCATCTTTGTCAGAAATCATTTGGACATATTTGTGTGGGTCTATTTCTGGGTTTACTTTCAAGTCTGTTGATCTATATATCTATCCTCTTACCAACACTACATTGTCTTGATTCATGTATCTATATAATAGATCTTGAAATCTGGTAGAGTGATTCCTCTCATTTTATTTTCAAAATTATTTTAGACATTATAATTACTTTTCTTTCCATATAAATTTCAGAAAATCTTGTTTATATGTATAGAAAATCTTGCCATAATTTCAAAAAGAATTATGTTAAAGCAGTGTATTAATTTGGAGATAATTTTTATCTTTATTGTGTTGAGTCTTCTAATCCATGGACATGGTATGACTTTCCATTTATTTAGATCTTTGATTTCTTTCATCAGTGTTTTGCTGTTTTCAGCATAAAAAGTTCTGTTCATGTTTTGTTAGATTTGCATGTAAGCATTTCTTTTTTGAGCAATTTTAAATACTATTGTGTTTTTAATATTGGTGTCTATGTGTTCACATTCACTGCTAGTATAGAAATACAATTGATTTTTGTATGTTTATCTAGTATCCTGTGACCTTTCTGAACTGTCTCAGTTGTAAGAGTTTTTTTGGTAGGTTTCTTGATATTTTATGTGTAGACAACCATGCCATTTGGAAACAAGGGCAGTTTTATTTCTAATCTGTTTGCATCTTATTTCCTTTTGTTATTGCACTGGCTAGAACTTCCAGTACTATATTGAAATACAGTGGGAAGAACTAGCATCCACACTTTGTTCCTTATCTTGGAAAGCATTCAGTGTTTAAATAATATAACTGTTTCCATCTTTTACCTCAACCTACCTATACTTTTATATTTGAAGTTAGTGTCTTCACTAACTTCACTAGGCAACATACAATTGGGTCATGTTTTTAAATCCACACTGCCCGTTTCTGTCATTCAATGGTATATTTAGACCATTTATGTTTAAGGTACTTATGTATATTTAGGGCTTACATCTGCTATTCTGTATTTTGTTTTCTGTTTGTTCTATGTTTTGGATTTCTGTTTGCTTTCTTCTGCTTTACTAAGGAATTTGTCAATGAATCCATCTGTAAGTATTCTTTGAGGGATAGTTTTAAATTCAAATTTAAAATTTTTGTTGTTACAGTACTATCCAGATGTTCTATTTCTTCTTGAGTCAGTTTTTATAATTTGTGTCTTTGCAGAAATTTGTGCGTTTCATCTAAGTTGTTAATTTTATTGGCATGAAGTAGTTTATATTATTCCCTTATATTTAATTTCTGTAGTATCTGTTTTGATGCCCTCTGTTTTATTTACATTGTTAATTTTTATATTATCTCTTTTTCTTCATCATTCCAGCTAGTGATTTACCCACATTATAGATCTTTTCAAAGAACTAGCTTTTGGTCATAGATTTTAAAATATTGTTTGGTCTGCTTTCTCTGTCATTGATTTACTATTATTTTTATAATTTCTTCCCTTCTAGTTAACTTAGGTTTAATTAGCTTTTAGGTTCTTGCTTCTTAGTGTGTAAACTTGTGTATAAGTTTTGATTCTATGCCCTTCTTCCTTTGTAATATAAACATTTAAACTATAAATTTCCTCCTAAGCATTGAGTTAGCTGCATTATACATTTTCATATGGTAGATATTAATTATCACGTAGTCCAAAGTATTTCTAATATCCCTTGTGATTACTTCCTTGACTTGCAGTTTCCAAAGATTTGGAGTTTAAAAAATATCTTCCTAAATTAGATTTCTAATTTAGTTGTTTGTGGTAATAGAAAATAGTCTGTATAATTTAAGTTTTTAAAGATTTATGGAGAACTATGTTATGGTCCTGCATATACAGTCTGTCAACATAAAAGTTCAATACGTGCTTGAAAAGAATATGCTTTCTTGCATTGCTTGGTGTAGTGTTCTATAAATGTTAATTAGGACAAGATGATTAATAATGTTTTCATATCTTCTATGCCTTTTGTCTTTGAAGGCATGATTTTTTAATGGTTATTCTTGAATGTCCTCTGTACTCAACAAGGTCTCTCTAGTTGGTGGGAACATGAGTGATTCCCAGCTATGTGTAAACTATGAGAATTATTTGTTCTACAGTTTCCCAGTAATTGTACTTTTCCCAGGAGTTGTTCTTTGCCCAGCTTCATGGTGGTTCACATTGCACATGTACAGATTAATACTCAGCCAAAATGTTAAGGTTCTATGTAGATTTCCAGAGACATTTCTTTGTGTACCTCTGATATTCTTTTCCACAAATTTCTTAGCACCAAATTTGGCCTCCCTGTACTCTAATCTCTGTCTCCTCTGTCAGTGAGTTCCCTGGGCTGTATTTGGGATCCTGATCCTACCCCACAGGCTGGTAATTTCCTCTATGCGGCAGCCAGGAGATAATAAGGATCATGTCTTTTTACTTTTCTCAAGAATTACAGTTTTGTACTCTTTATTTTCAATGTCTGAACATAATTGTTTCACTTATTTTTATTCAGTTTTCTGGTTGTTTATATTATGAGGATAATAATGGGCCCTGTTACTTTCACATGGCCAGAGGCAGAAGTAGCTCTTCTCTTCCCTTCCCTTCCTTTTTCTTTCCTTCTTTTTTCTTTCTTTCCTTTCCTTTTTCCCTTTCTCCTTTCTTTTCTTTAAAATAGTGATCCTTCATTTTAGTGCAGTTTTACACAAATAAATGATTGTCAGTTAATACAATAGATAGTATGGGTTTCCTATGAGAGCTACGTATACATGCTCATATTGGCTAGTAGACTTTACTTTAAAAAATCAGACAGGTATGTTGGGATCTCCCAGTGAAGGGCCTTTTATTAGTACCAAGGTATTATGATAGCCCATACCTTTAGATACCTTAGTACTTCCAAAGCAGAGAGTTCAGTTTCTGTAGAAAGTATTCTTTGATTTTAGTCTGGATATAAAGATTGCCACTGTTTTGTATGTATGCAGGTGGGAAAGTTTAGGAGGGCCCAACTGGTTTAAGCATTTTTTTAATCCTTTAATTAATTTTGCTAAATATATCTAGCATTCCATTCTATACTTGCCCTGTTTGTGCTTGGAGCATTCTAGGGACTTCACCAAGAAGATAATATTCAATCCTTTTTGTGGCCTTATCTTGTGGGTATTCTGGGCTATAGTTTGGTCTGGTTTATTCATTGATATAATTTCATCATCTTTTTGTCTTCCAGAAATGGATCAGTGTCGCTGGTTTGCTCATGGCTTTCTATTCCATTCTTAGATTTCTGATAATTTACAACTTTTTGTACTTCTATACTGTCATTTTCATGGAATTTGGGTACAGAGGGAGAGGCAAATATGTATGCTCATGCTATCATCTTAAACTAGATACCTTTTCTGAAAATTTTACAGCAAGCACTTATGCAATTACAAAGTTTAATTGTCCAGGCATGATGGCTCACGACTATAATCCCATCTCATTGGGAGGCTGAGGCAGGCAGATCACGAGGTCAGGAGATTGAGACCATCCTGGCCAACATGATGAAACCCTGTCCCCTGTCTCTACTAAAAATACACAAATTAGCTGGGTGTGGTGGCACATGTCTGTAGTCCCAGCTGCTTGGGAGGCTGAGGCAGGAGAATCACTTGAACCTGGGAGGTGGAGGTTGCAGTGAGCCGAGATTGTACCACTCACTCCAGCCAGGCAACAGAGTGAGACTCCATCTCAAAAAAAACAAAAAAAAAAAGTTTAATTAACTTTGTAGTCATTAAAAAACCCACCTAATTTCCAAGACGTAATTTATATCAAGAGAATAAGTAACAACGTTAATATGAATTACTTAGAAGTGAACCAAAGCCTACCAGTAATTCAGATTATTTCAGTACAATCTAGTGATTGGTTCCTATTTATATAATTGTATATTATTTTGCTTGGGATACTTTAAAAGTAGTAATTGACTTTTTTTTTATTTTTTATTTTTTATTATACTTTAAGTTCTAGGGTACATGTGCATAACGTGCAGGTTTGTTACATATGTATACTTATGCCATGTTGGTGTGCTGCACCCATCAACTCGTCAGCACCCATCAATTCATCATTTATATC
>NW_016819136.1:978950-986493 GCF_001698545.2 Rhinopithecus bieti | reverse complement strand
GGGTGGGAGTTACCCGATTTTCCAGGTGTTGTGTGTCTCAGTTCCCCTGGCTAGGAAAAGGGATTCCCTTCCCCCTTGCGCTTCCAGGTGAGGCGATGCCTCGCCCTGCTTCAGCTCTCGCTGGTCAGGCTGCAGCAGCTGACCAGCACCGATTGTCCGGCACTCCCTAGTGAGATGACCCCAGTACCTCAGTTGAAAATGCAGAAATCCCCGGTCTTCTGTGTCGCTCGCGCTGGGAGTTGGAGACTGGAGCTGTTCCTATTCGGCCATCTTGCTCCCCCCGTAATTGACTTTTAAAAAATGCTTGGGCTCTGTGACAAAAGTGGCATCACAGATTTGAAATTAAACTTTTGTATAATGATTAAATTTGAATATATACCTATATTAATGTAGACAAATTAGAGTTTATTATCATATTTGTGTCTGGGTTGTCTATTTTTGTAATAGATACAAGAGTAAACCTGGTGACGACTATGAAGATCCTAAAGATCTTCAAGCCATCAAAGAAGCCCAGGAGTATATGGGAGATTTCAATCTGAAGACAGCCCCAGACTACAAGATACCTGAGCACATGAGAATAAATGCTGCCAAGAAGGAAGAGGAACTAGGACACCTAGATTCTTTGGTACTTATCTACAGATTTTATGATAATGGAGAAAGCACCCTGGGTTCTTAATTAAATTCTGCTAAAACCACTCATTTCCCTATCTGGTCAAGGCCTATCTGGTCAATAAGGATATACAACCTTAGAAATTTAGAACTGGAAAAGACTTCCATGATTATCTAGAATGTCCTCTTTTTACAAATAAGGAAACTGAGGCCCAGAGAGGACAAGAGATTTATCCGTGGTTAGCTAATATGGAAGAACCAGCTGCAAATACTTACAGTGTATCTGAGGGTTATAGATGGGTATTACCTGACAGGTGTGCCAGGGTCATCAAGGATATCTGGTAATCTAGGTTGGAGTTTGACTCTCTGATGAATGTCTCTATCTCTTTTTTACTGTGGCCTTATTAGAAGTATTAATACATCTTTGCTGAGTTAGCATTTCTCAGAAGACTCATTCTGTCTTTGAGCTTTCCTTAAAATACCATGTTTCAGTACCAGTTTTATGGGTAAGCATTATATTTTGTGGACTTCGAACCTCTGAAATTCAAACAAATCCTCATTGGATTTAGTTTTTCATTGCCATGGACCACTAAGGACTTAGATTAAAAAGGCCATTGTTTAGCCTTTGTTTTTTTTTGTAGGACTTCCAAACTTTTCTAGGCAACTCAATGCTAACAAACTAATACATTTCTTTGTTATTTTGTCTGCATTCCTCCAAACCACTTTCAATCATCCTGAGCATTCTGATCCCCATTTTCTTATCAAAGTTCCTCTTCCTGCTATATTAATTCCTTAATCACCATTTGAACTGACAAGTGACTTTTTATACTTAAAGGCTTAGAGGTCATCTGAGCTACTACTTTTAGGAGAACTTGATACACGGTAACCTAATGTGGTTGTGGAGGTTGCACATTTCAAGGCATCACTTTGGAGAGGGTACCAATCACATCACAGATATATTAATAGTGTTTTTGAATATTTTATAATTATCTGACAAATGAAAATGAAGTGTCCCGAGGAAGGGATGTCTTTTTCTGTTTCACCAAAGAGATGCATCCCAGTAGCACAAGGGTCCTGGCTTGGCAATTCATATCCACAAATTCATTTTCATAGCTCATAACTGTGTGTTTCTCATCAAAATGGACAATTTGGACATTTTAGTAATGACCATTTGGATTGTTTTCCTAGTTGTTCTTCTAAGGTAATTTTTATTCATCATGTTACATCCATCATTGTAGAGAAATGTTCTTATGACCACGATTTATCCAATCTGAAATTTCATACTCTAGTTGAGGAGATGGGCAGGTATGATGTCTTCAACTTAATTGCATTACATTGAAATTTGCTTTGTTAAAATAAAATCACATAGAACACCTTTTTCTACAAGTCAGAAGACTGGAGTTCTGTTTCCATCTCTGCCACTTAATAGCCATGTGAACTTTGCTAAGTCATACAAATCTCCCTAAGCCTTTTATTTCATCTGTAAAAAGAGTACTAATACCAATTAACAACAAGACATGTCTGGTATACCTCATAGGGTTAATTTAATGGTCAAAATCCATAAATGGTCTTTATTGTCATGGTCAAATTGAAAAGTATTAAATATTTTTAAAATAGTGTATTGTTCATCTTTTTTCTCAGCCAGTATTTAGGTTTGTGTGGTATGTGTAAAACTAGAAAGAAAGAGTTGATGTGTGAAGAGGCTCCTTAAAGAGGTAGGTCTTACAGCCATCAGTGATTTGGGTTTGTTCTTGTTGGCCTAATCTGCAATCCATCAGACACTTCAGAGGTGGTTGTCATTCACCCAACTGTTGGCTTTTGAGTTTAAACCTTAGTGGTTTAAAGGTTTATTTTCAAGTTGCAGAACATATCCTCTATCTTGATACAGTTTTCTGTGTTGCCGATAGTAAATATATATGTAGCTTTTGTAAGACCGCTTGAAGGAGTGACTTTTGATCTTTAAAAAACTGTATGTTTATGAAAAGTAACTCTTCATGGCCTTTGGACAATCTAGTAGCCTAACTGCACACAGGAAGTAGGGTTGCATGTGCTCTCAGGCTCTGGGAATGGCATTTAGACAACACAGACCAGGGAGACAGCTGGTAATGAAAGAGCAATGAGATTATATATATATATATATATATATATATATATATATGGAAGCAGAGGCACAGCTTGGGTTAGATAAATGCAGAAGGAATGAAGGAAGGATCCTGCAGTCTCTTGGTGTGACATGCTACTGAAATTCAGAATCATGGCCTTACCTACACAAGGAGTAATGATAATCATGTGGCCAAAATTCAGAATGAAGATAGGCTAACCTGTAGTTTGGGCCTAGGTGGGCAGCCCTAAGTGAGTCTAAGTCCAAGGGATTCAAAGTTCCAGCAGGAAAATGCATTAATCGCCTTCCTGTTCCCTTCCTCCCTGGAGAGAGTATCCAACTTGAATAAGGCTCCAGGAAGGACTTCCATGGAGTGGTAAAGGAGGACAGGGAAACTCAGCCACATGAGCCAGCTGGAGGGAACAAATTGTGGGAAGCCAAGAGATACCAGAGGTCATATCTAAACTGTCCTTCCATCTTGGAGGAGCTAAATGGAAAAAAATCCTAAATATTAGAGAAAAGGGAAACTTGGTGGTAAAAAGGTATGATCAGATGAATTTTTATCTTGAATTCTTGCTAGGCCTTTCAGCAAGGGAAAAGAGCAGATCGTACTCCATGCAGTTATTTGTCAGAGGGTTGTACTGTTGTTTCCTTCCTCTTCTTTTTTTCAGGTCCATGGAAATAAAAGGTACATGAACAAGTGCATTCTCTCTCTTAGAGACCTTAAAGTGGCTGTTGTTGAGGAAATACAGTGCCTGGTACAAGAACTGAAGAACATTCAGTCGGCTCTTCACGTATCCAAGCACATACCCATTCCCCAAATTCCTCAGATACACCCGGAAGAAGTTCCAGAAAAGAGATTTCAGTATGATGAAGAAACTCTCCTAAATTTTAAGCAACAGCATATGAAAAGTGACGATGAAAAGTCCCCCAGAGTGGAGCAGACAGGGTCTGAAGGCCCAGGTGGAGGATTCCTCAAGCTCTCTTCTGGAAAGGATGGGGATTTGACAACCCGAGATTCAATGTCTAGATCATCAAAGGCATCAACATTCAGCCTAGATATACCAAAGTATATGGAATTTGAAAAAGCAGAGCCAACGGATGTGGAGCTGGAAATTATGAAGAGAGATGAGATTAAACACATGTACATGCAACAGTATTTGGTCAACAGGGTAAGGGGTGAACCTGTTCCTAGTTAAAGCTGAAAGAGAGAAGAGAAGGGAAAAAAATGGGTCAGGTTTTTTTTATTTATTTTAAATTTCTCTGCATGAACCTTTCCCAAACCCTGACCAACTCACCACTCAGTGATGGCTTGGCTTCTTCCCCATCCTTGGCCTTCTGGAAATCATTGTGCTCTTCCCAGAACTACAGAGCTTTTAAACTTTTTTTGGTTTTGTTTTGGAAAGCTGGCAAAGAATGAAGGGGAAGCCCATGTTTCAGTTACTTGGCATCCATCTGAAGTCATCGTAAAGGGGAAGTGGAGGAGCAGCTTTTAGATGATGGATGGAACATAGATGATGGGATGGAACATAGTTAAGAATTTCCGGAGAAACAGGGCACCCTCTGCTTTTCACACCATCCTTTTTCTCTAATATGTGGTTTGTTCCATTAGTAGAAGTGTTTATGGTGATTACTGGGTTTGAGATTGTTCTGCAGCTGGAATGGCAACTATTTTTATTTCTAGGAAAATCAGGTCCAGACTATGACCTGCTGGGCAGGATGTTCTTTGAATATGAAGGGAAAAGAACCTTTCTTGGAGAGATAACTCTCTGCTGCCAGCCATATGGATTCCCTTTCCTCAGTGTGTCTTTCCATCTCTACCCTGTGGTGATGCCCTCAATAGCTTCCCAGCCTTATTCTTCACCATTATCTCTTCTTTGTCCAGCCCTGTTTTCTCACTGTTCTTGACTCTTTTCACTCCACCTTTTTCTCCCACACCATTCTGAGTCTTATATCTGTGCTTTTTCCTTTGCTGTTTCCTTCTACCAGTAATGACTTCCTTCCAGAGTTGAGTCATCAAAGCACGGCTCAGTTTCAAACCCTCTCCAGCATTTTCTGCCCACATTACTCATGCTTTCCTTGTTTCTAGACTCCAGTTGTACCTGTAATAAGCATCTCATGTTTTACACTAATTTTCCTTGCTGTTTCATGGGTATTAGTATTGTCTTGAATATTAAATTACACAATTCGTGAGCAAAGGGCCATGTATACTTCTTTTGATTCCTCCACATTGTCTAGGACAATGTCAAACATATCATAGATATTCAGTCAAAGGTTTTAATTGATTTAATTGTAACTAATTTATTAATTTAACAAATATTTATTGGATGTTCTATATGCAGGGACACTGATAGATAGGATTAGGGATACAACAATTCCTAAGAAAGACATGTTCTCTGTCTTCACAAAGCTTATAGGCTATTGGGGTTGGAGAGAATAAAACAAGTGTAATCCTTACAGACTTGGAGACCTATGTGGTTCAGTTTAAGAATGGTGTTGCACTGAAGAAAATATAGGCCTGCCTCCAAATAAATGCAGGAATAATTCAAATTTGTTAAACAAGCTTTAAAGGGGAGCCCAGACATATAGTCTATAGTGATAGTTACTTAAAAGTTTAATTTTTTCTTCTCTCTCTGTTTTTTTTTTTTCAGCTCTCTGAATTTCTCTGGTAGTTCCACTGCTCCAAACCCACAGATCTCTTTCTCTCCTCAGCCCCAGTCTGGGTCCTCACTTATTACAGGCTTTTGACAATTCTGCCTATCATGTACAAACTAATTAAAAACATTGAATGGTTTGTTTCTTCCTATTGTTATAGTTTCCTCAGGAGAATCAGCCCTTGGGGCTCTCTCTTGACTTCTTATTCTCCTTTGTGATACTGAGGGGGAAAGCTTTACCAAAATCAGAACAAAACTGAGGACTTCAAATTAGTAGGACCATAGTGGATTAAAGTCTGAACTAGGACTTGGGATACTTAGGCTCTTATCAGGAAAACTACCTTTGATCTTAATTTCTTCAGTCTTAGAAAAAGATTGAACAGGTTTTTTGTGGCTCCATGATTATTTTATGTATTTAAAAATATTTACCATTCTGTAGGTTTGAAAATTTTCAACATAAGAAGTTGGGAAATGTATTTTTTTGTGCTTACTATATAAAAGGGATTGTAGAGATACTACGGAGAATAAAGAGGAGACAGATAGAAACACTACCCACTCAGAGAGCTCATAAGCTACACAGTACAGCAAGAAGGGCATTCTTGATTGATGGTTTAGTCAATGGTGAAGAAATAGCTGGAAGGACTTCTAGTTACACAGTTCCTACCACTTAATAAATTAACTTATGCAAACTTAATGTAATTAATGAATTTATTTTTGTGACTACACACACACACGCACGCACACACACACAAAATTCTCCATCCGTAAGGGCATAATAAAAAATGATTTATTACAAATTAGTATTGTTAGATAGTTTAAAAATGCATTTATCTAGTCTTCCAACATATCCTCAAATATTTTTTTCCCTCTCAGGTCAAAGAACTGATTGTCACTTTTGATGCAGAACTCCGTCTCCTTAGACATCAGAAACTGAAACTAGATACTCAGATGAAATTATCTGACCTGCACCACGTCACCTTATTTCAAGAAATACTTCTCCTGAAGAATTTTGAAAAACAGGAGAACATACTTCAAGAGCGTGTTAATTCCTTGGACAAAGAGGAACAGTACATGCAAGTATGAATGGGCAGAAGAATCCTAGCTGGCTGCTCCCTTAGTTATGGAGAAGCTTGATTTCTTTTTATTTTTCTTCTTAACTCAATTCTCCTACTTGTTCTAGCCCTCATCTCTTTCTTGTCTTCTTTCCCCTCCTCCTTTTTCCTGTTATTCCTACCTACTCTCCATCTTTAGTATTCATGGTCAAAGAGAAATGATTTAGATTTTTTAGTAAATTTGGTCTGATATTCTGTAAGGTAGGAGAATAAAATTTTCAAAAGTGAGCCTTTGATTGTGCCAGTCTACTCCAGCCTGGTGAGCTGGGTTCCCTAAAAAACAAAAAAGTAAGTTATGATATAAAATTGAGTTTTGATTGTAAGTTATCCTTATGAAAATAACTGAAAAAGAAGCTGGTAAGTTTCTTAAGTATGATAGCTTCAGTGTAATATATGATTGAATATCATAAGAAATGAGGTTCCATTATTTGTTATATTTGTATATTAACTTTCAGAAAATAAATTTTACTAGCTTTGTTTTAAAAGAAGAAAGATTCTATTAGATAGTATATGCTAAATAGTAACATTCATTTTTAGGTGTATTAGCTTCACTAGAAACTATATGTCTTTTGTTTTAGTTATCATATATCAGTACAAAAAATTCTTTGGTTTTTGAGACTACACATGCAAAAATATTAGCTGACATCCACGTATTCAATTTAAGGAATTTCAAGGAAAAGTTTCAGTTTAATTTACATTTTGGGGGGATGCTTAGCACTAAAAAAGCTGATTTTCTAATTCTAAACATAACTGATGTTTACAAAGGAATTATAAAATTTTAACCAATAAATTGATGGCTCTGCAAACATCAGAAATGTAAACTTATTTTAAGATGTTTTTAAAAATGTATTTGTAAACTGTAACCGGCCGGGCGAGGTGGCTCAAGCCTGTAATCCCAGCACTTTGGGAGGCCGAGGCGGGCGGATCACGAGGTCAGCCATCCTGACTAACACGGTGAAACCCCGTCTCTCCTGAAAATACAAAAAGAAATTAGCCGGGCGTGGTGGCGGGCGCCTGTAGTTCCAGCTGCTGCGGAGGCTGAGGCAGGAGAATGGCGTAAACCCGGG